>NW_026553230.1:0-6247 GCF_027596085.1 Anoplopoma fimbria | reverse complement strand
GTGTGCCAAAATATCGATACTACGACATATCGCGATATTTCGTCTTGCGGGACGTTATCGATATGCTGACGCCAAATATCGATATTTAAACAATAAACATACAGCCGTTCTAAACAGATTCTCTCACAAAAACCCGCTACAGATTTAATATACAGAGTCACTACTTCAAGACCCCACGTGACATGAGGCGCTCATGAATTAGAGTGAAGTCCACTGCAGTCAGTGAAAAACAAAGAAGAAGAGGGAGACGCATACGGAGGAATGGCGGAAGGCGGGGGATTCGAAAACGGAAACAGACCAAAGCCGGTGAAAGATGCACCGTCGACTTTCAAATCAAAAGTCTGGGCCCACTTCGGCTTTTACCACACTGACAGTGCAACGCTGATAAAGAGTTCGCAATCTGCAAGAACTGCCTCGCTCACCTCACCTCTGAGCATGCTGACCAGTTGCTCTTCCTGAAGAAGAACATGCTGTTTTGAAACGTTTGCACATTACAGATTCAGTTGAATTTTATTTTTGCTCTGTGTTAACTTTGTTCTTTGTGTTCATAAAACAATTTGATTCTGCTTGTTCAGCAGCACTGTGTCCATTGTTTACAGAAAAGTTGATTACTAAGCAATGAAATGTTTTCTGCATTTATTTTGTTTTCTAATTTTCTGTTACTTTGCATAAAATGTTTTTGTAATAAATTCTGAATTTCTTCAGTGACACAGATATCGTGATGTATCGTGGGTGAAATTTCTTGCAATATATCGATAATCGCAGAATCGCTGTATCGTGATATTATCGTTATCGTGGGTAAAATATCGTGATAGTATCGTATCGTGGGGTACCTAGTGATACCCAGCCCTATCACAGCAGTTTGCTGTGTTTTTCCACCTCCTGGGTCTGCCACGCCTCCTGTCTGTCTCACTTCACACCTGGACCTGTTCTGCAATCATGCTCACCTAATCAGCCTCATGCAGTGCACCTGTCTGCCATGCCCACCTCATCAGCACAATCACTCTCACCTGCTCACTCTGCTGCACTACTCACCTCAGTATAAATACCCCAGTCTCACACACACTCACTGCCAGATCGTACTCCGCATTTATGCCAGACCTTCCAGCGTTATCCCCCGGACTGATTTCCCGTTGCCGACCCTGCCTGCCTGTCTGGACTTACCTGCCTTGCCTGTGCCCCGGTCAACGACTCAGCCTTCTGTCCCCGACCCGGAGTTTAACCGCCGCTTCCTCTGATTTCTGTCTGCCTGATCCCCTGCCTGTTTCCCTCTGTGAGTCGTATCCTGCCTGTCTGTATGCCGAGTTCTCTGCTTTAAATAAAGCGCCAGAACTGTATCCGTCTCCTGGTCGTCCTGCTTTTGGGTCCACACCACACACTCCGTGACAGAACGATCTGGCCAAGATGGACCCAGCGGACATTGACAGCATCCGCGGAGCTCTCGCCGCCCAAGGCGCTCTGGTTGCTGAGCACAACAACGCCCTCCGGAACGCTATGGAAGCCTTTAAGAGTCTCGCTACCCGAGTCACACAGATGGGTGCACAATTGGACTTGCTGGCCCCCCTCGCCACATCGCCTCCACTGCCTGCGGCGCCTCCGCCTGTCCCCACTCTCTCGACACACCTGCCACGGGCTCGTGAGCCTCTCATTCCTGCCCCTGAGCGCTACGCTGGGGACATGGGTACGTGCAGAGCCTTTCTGATCCAGTGCTCCTTAGTTTTCAGTCAGCAGCCCCTC
Organism: Anoplopoma fimbria; assembly: GCF_027596085.1. Lineage (NCBI taxonomy): Eukaryota > Metazoa > Chordata > Actinopteri > Perciformes > Anoplopomatidae > Anoplopoma > Anoplopoma fimbria. The sequence continues at coordinate 4,510 of NW_026553230.1, read as the reverse complement.
ACCTACCCCACTGACAGAGCTAGGATCGCCTTCGTTATTGGGTCACTTAAGGGCAATGCATTAGCATGGGCTTCAGCTTTATGGGAAAGTGATTCCCCAGTTAATGAAAACTTTGACCTTTTTGTAGCTGAAATGAGGAAGGTTTTTGATCACCCAGTGGAGGGAGGGGACGTTGCCAAGCGGCTTATTTCCTTGCGTCAGGGCTCCCGTAGCGTAGCCGAGTTCTCAGTCGAGTTCAGGACCTATGCAGCCAGGTCGGGCTGGAACGACAAGTCTCTACGTGGGCTTTTTATTTCCGGTCTTTGTGAGTCAATTAAAGATGAGCTGGCCACTAGGGAGGAGGCCGACACTCTCGACGAAGTGATCTCCCTTTCCATTCGGCTGGATAATCGCCTACGTGAGCGGTGTAGGGAGAGGACAGGCAGTTCCGTACCCCCGGCACTCGCTGCTTCACGTTTTCCACACTTCCCGAGAGCTGCTCTCTCTGCCCCCGTGACACGTGCTGTCACTGAAGAGGAGCCCATGCAGCTGGGGCGCACTCGCCTCACCCAAGCGGAGCGGCTTCATCGGATTAGGACCGGAGTGTGTCTATACTGTGCCCTGCCCGGGCATCTCATCTCCACCTGTCCGTCACTGCCAAAAGACCGGGCTCAGCAGTGAGACTCGGGGTCCTGCTGAGCCACGCCCCCTCCGTCCCCGTTCCTCTCTCTTCACGCTCGCTGCTGGATGCCACTCTTCTGTTCCTCGGTCATCCCCTTCCCGTATCGGTCCTTGTGGATTCGGGAGCGGATGAGAACTTCATCGACGCCGTTTTCGCATCTCAGGTTGGCATCATTTTAGAACAGTTACCCTCTCCCCTAAATGCTAACGCCTTAGATGGCCGCCACCTGGCCCTTATTACTCATCGTACGAAGCCCCTTGAATTAATTGTTTCTGGTAATCACCATGAAACACTTCAGTTTCATGTCATCCGGTCTCCCCTTTCTCCCCTGGTCCTGGGTCACCCCTGGCTCAAGCGGCACAACCCCCATTTCGATTGGTCTTCTGGCAAGGTGGTGAATTGGAGCACTTTCTGTCATTCCACCTGCCTTCAGTCTGCCCTGTCTCCAGCAGAGGGAGGTGTTTCCTCGCCCCATGTACCCCCCGACCTCTTCTTGGTTCCTCCAACCTATCATGACCTAGGAGAGGTGTTTAGCAAGTGTCGTGCGCTCACCCTGCCTCCTCATCGCCCCTATGACTGCCCCATTGATCTCCTCCCCGGCGCCCCTTTGCCCAGTAGTCGCCTGTATAACGTGTCCCGTCCTGAGAGGGAGGCCATGGAGAAGTACATCAAGGAGTCTCTTTCGGCTGGCATCATAAGACCCTCCTCTTCCCCTGTTGGTGCAGGTTTCTTTTTTGTCTCCAAGAAGGACAAGTCTCTTCGTCCATGCATCGACTTCAGGGGACTCAACAACATCACAATCAAGAACAAGTATGCCCTACCCCTCATCAGTTCTGCGTTCGAGCCACTGCAGGGCGCTACAGTCTTCTCGAAATTGGACCTACGCAATGCCTACCACCTGGTGCGTATCCGTGAAGGGGATGAGTGGAAGACTGCTTTTAACACCCCCCTCGGCCACTTTGAATACCTTGTCATGCCCTTCGGTCTCACTAATGCCCCTGCCGTGTTCCAGAACCTGGTAAACGACGTCCTCCGGGACTTTCTCAACCGCTCAGTTTTTGTCTATATAGACGACATACTTATTTTTTCTCGCAACCAGGAGGAGCACTGCCAGCATGTCCGACAAGTTCTTCAGCGGCTGTTGGAGAACAAACTATATGTGAAGGCCGAGAAGTGCGAGTTCAGTGTCACCTCTGTATCCTTCCTTGGGTTCATCATAGAGAGCGGACAAGTGAGGACCTGTCCTGAGAAGGTCAGTGCTGTGACAGACTGGCCCATTCCCAATTCTCGCAAGAAACTGCAGCAGTTTCTTGGGTTTGCAAATTTCTACCGGAGGTTCATCCGTAATTACAGCAGGGTTGCAGCCCCTCTCACTCGTCTCACCTCTCCTGCCCTCCCATTTGCCTGGACACCTGGGGCGGAGACTGCCTTCTCTGACCTCAAAAGACTTTTCTCGTCGGCCCCCATTCTCATCCAACCTGACCCCTCCAGGCAATTCATCGTGGAGGTCGATGTCTGACACGGGGGTGGGGGCGGTCCTGTCCCAGCGCTCTGCCTCTGACGAGAAGATTCACCCCTGCGCGTTCTTCTCTCGCCGGCTTGTACCTGCAGAGCGCAACTATGATGTGGGTAACAGAGAGCTGCTGGCTGTGAAACTGGCGTTGGAGGAATGGCGACATTGGCTTGAGGGGGCAGAACAACCGTTCGTGGTTTGGACCGACCACAAGAACTTGTCCTACATCCAGACAGCGAAGCGCCTGAATTCCCGCCAAGCCCGTTGGTCCCTGTTTTTTGGGCGCTTTAATTTCACCCTCACCTACCGTCCCGGTTCCCGTAACGTCAAACCTGACGCCCTCTCTCGTCAGTTCAACACTGAGAACGCACCGGCTCTCCCTGACACTATCCTCTCTCCTTCCTGCGTCAAGATCGCTGCCGTCACCTGGGAGATCGAGTCCCTCATCCGGGAGGCCCAAGTCACTGAACCAGATCCGGGTAACGGTCCTCCTAACCGTCTCTTCGTCCCCAGTGCGGTTCGCTCCCAAGTCCTGGTGTGGGGCCACACATCGCGCTTTGCCTGTCATCCGGGTGTGGTCCGCACCCTGTCCCTCCTGAAGAGGAACTTTTGGTGGCCAGCGATGGACGCTGACACCCGGGCGTTCGTGCTTGCCTGCACGGTTTGTGCTCGGGCCAAGTCTTCCCATCAAGCTCCTGCTGGTTTATTACGTCCCCTTCCTGTTCCTGGTCGGCCCTGGTCTCACATCGGCCTTGACTTTGTGACTGGGCTTCCTCCTTCTAAGGGCCACACTGTTATACTAACTGTTGTTGACAGATTTTCGAAGGCAGTTCACTTCATTGCCCTTCCCAAGCTCCCAACTGCCACCGAGACTGCCCAGCTGCTTGTGCAGCATGTCGTCCGCCTCCACGGGATTCCCACTGACCTCGTCTCCGACCGTGGTCCCCAATTCATCTCCCAAGTTTGGAAGGCCTTCTGCCGAGCGCTTGGAGCCTCTGTCAGCCTGTCTTCAGGATACCAACCACAGACTAATGGGCAGGCTGAGAGAGCTAACCAGGACCTAGGAACCGCACTTCGTTGTGTGGCTGCGCGCAACCCCTCTGCGTGGAGCGACCACCTCTCCTGGATCGAGTATGCCCACAATTCCATGGCCTGTGCGGCCACCGGCATGTCCCCATTCGAATGTTCCCTGGGGTACCAGCCACCCTTGTTTCCCGCCCAGGAGGATGACATCTCCGTTCCCTCGGTTCAACACCATCTCCGCCGTTGCCGCAAGATATGGAAGGACGCACGCTCCGCTCTGCTGCGCTCCGCTGAGCAGAACCGGCGCATTGCCGACCGCCACCGGGCTCCTGCTCCTGCCTATCGGGTGGGTCAACAGGTGTGGTTGTCCTCCAAGGATCTCCCCTTACAGACTGGCTCCAAGAAGTTAACCCCTCGTTTTGTTGGCCCTTTCCCTATTGTTTCGGTCATCAACCCCTCAGCTGTCACACTCAAGCTGCCTCCAGCCATGCGCGTTCACCCCACCTTCCATGTCTCTCGCCTTAAGCCAGTCTCCGTCTGCCCCCTCTCCCCCCGGCCGTTCCCCCCCTCCTCCCCGTCTGATTGACGACCACCCCGCTTACACCGTCCGGCGGTTGCTGGACATTCGTCGTCGGGGCAGGGGGCATCAATACCTCGTGGATTGGGAGGGTTATGGGCCAGAGGAGAGAAGCTGGGTTTCGCGGGGTCTCATCCTCGACCCCTCCCTCATCCGTGACTTCCATCTGGCTCACCCAGAGAGGCCTAGGCCGCCTAGAGGCGTCCGTTGAGGGGAGGGTACTGTTGTGGTCACAGCAGTTTGCTGTGTTTTTCCACCTCCTGGGTCTGCCACGCCTCCTGTCTGTCTCACTTCACACCTGGACCTGTTCTGCAATCATGCTCACCTAATCAGCCTCATGCAGTGCACCTGTCTGCCATGCCCACCTCATCAGCACAATCACTCTCACCTGCTCACTCTGCTGCACTACTCACCTCAGTATAAATACCCCAGTCTCACACACACTCACTGCCAGATCGTACTCCGCATTTATGCCAGACCTTCCAGCGTTATCCCCCGGACTGATTTCCCGTTGCCGACCCTGCCTGCCTGTCTGGACTTACCTGCCTTGCCTGTGCCCCGGTCAACGACTCAGCCTTCTGTCCCCGACCCGGAGTTTAACCGCCGCTTCCTCTGATTTCTGTCTGCCTGATCCCCTGCCTGTTTCCCTCTGTGAGTCGTATCCTGCCTGTCTGTATGCCGAGTTCTCTGCTTTAAATAAAGCGCCAGAACTGTATCCGTCTCCTGGTCGTCCTGC
>NW_026553229.1:0-31761 GCF_027596085.1 Anoplopoma fimbria | reverse complement strand
GGTCTATTTTCAATCTTTTTTCATATATAAGGCGCACCGACTATAAGGCGCATTAGCGAAACAAAAACAGTCAGTCAGTCAAACTACATTACCCATGACCGTTAGCGGGTTGATGAGTTAATGATGTGGACGGGGGAACGCGTGTTGTGTTTTCAGAGCGAATGCAGAGTGTGAAATAAAGCCGACGTTTATTTACTCCGTCCACAAAAAGCCTTTCTCAGCCCTTTTGTTTCCCACACTCCTACAATATATAAAATACTGATAGCCTTGAGTTTGAAGTCCGCGCTGTAAGCGTGTCTCTTGACAGGAGCCATGTTGGGTCCTTATACACACACACTGTAATATTGAACCTGGTGAAGCACAGTATGTATTACTCCGCGACGCTCCTGACTACGGTGGCCGTGATGCTGCTGCGGTGCGGCTTTGTAGTTTACTAAGTCTATACTTGTGTTGACCAAATGTATGGACCCATAATCTAGTAAACTTCGTTTACTGACTGTTCATTTAAAGTACATGTGCTGTCTGTGTGGGAGAGATAGAGTTAGACCTGCAGTGTTGTAACTAAGCTTGAAAAATAAAACTTCTAAAAACTTCCACGAAATGTGTCTGTTTGAGTTCATGGAGGAAGATTTTAGAGGAAGTTCTTAAGTATCAAGCACGATGAGTATCAAGAGTAGTGTAATCGTATTATCTGTAACCAAGCAACCAATGTGCTTCCTGTTTACACCGGCATGCGCATGCCCAGTGTACGTGAATAGTCACGTGATATTCGTTTTCAGGGGAGCAAGTCTGGACGCACATCATTTCGAAAACGATGCTGAAACGCATGTGTGGACGGAGATCTTAAAACCCCGTTTTCATTTGAAAACACAGCTAGGACCTAAGGCTACTCCACTACCCAGCATGCTCCTGGAAAATAAGATTACATTACAGTCATTTAGCAGACGCTTTTATCCAAAGCGACTTACAATCAGTAGTATATAACATATCATTCACACACTGATGACAGGTGCCACCATCAGACTCTAACTAACATTCATGCAACATCCAGTCCACACCGATGGCAAGCCTTCGGGAGCAACTTGGGGTTAAGTGTCTTGCCCAAGGACACATCGACTGCCGAAGCCAGGTATCGAACCACCGACCCCCTGATTGGAGAACTACCTTGCTCTCCACTACGCCACAGCCGCCCTGTAGATGAATGAAGATGAATGAAAGCAGCGGGAAGAGCACAGGACTCTGTGTTTACATCATGATGCTTGGTGCTTAAACACAGTCAGAGTTGATGGACAATGTTTCCATCATGTTTAATTTTTAATGTGAAGATGTCGGCCATATTATCTAATTGTTTTTGTTGCTGCTGTTTACAGTCCTTATCATGAAAATTAAAAAATGCGCTACAGGAATGTACTACTGTTTTTGTTTTGTTATGTTTTTCATGTTTTATTGGTGTTAGAAATGGGCTCCAACTGACTTTGGATGTGCATCCCTCATTATTGCATAATGACAATAGATCCTTGAACCTTGAATCTGCCAACCTTTTCAATCTAGTCTCAAAGCAATTCATTTCCTATACAACAATGCATCGATATGTTTGAGGGATTTTAACATATTACAATTAGGTTGTTAACCATAGTCCACTGATTTCAACACAGAAAGGTCTATGGGCAGGTCAACCATGCACATAACTGTTGACTTATTTTTATTTATGTCCTTAACCCTAAAATACTCACTTATTAAATATTTTAAGCCAAACCCTGACCAAGTAGTTTTTTTGTTTTTGTTTCAATTTTCACAACGTAAATCACGTGTTTGATACTGCGTCTGTAATCTGGGGGAAAATAAGTTTCCCAGAAAACTTAATTGAGGTTTCAGTTTAGTTGCATTGGAACGTAATTTGTAAGAGACAGGGAGGATATAGTGGGTTTATAAGGGCGTTTGTCACTGTTAACAGGATCTGGAAACAGCACAAGTGAGAGCGGTGAGACTTTAAAAGCGTTTCAAAGAGGCAAGAGGCACTGCAAGAAAACAAACTGGTGCTTTGTTTAACCAACTTGTGTGTGTTAGACATAAGCTATTTATCTCATCAGCTCATGTTTTGTACAGTAAGTGACATTTTTCTGGGACTGACAGACACTGATTGGTCCCATGGTTGGAGCAATGGCTCAAAGAGATGTATTCGAGCAATATGTATCTCGGTGCACAAAAGACAAACAAAAGACATCTAAAGGACGAGGTGAACCTGACGATAACAGCTTCAGACCGTGACAGATACATTCTGATCTGTGTTCCTGTCCACAAAGAAGCTGCATGTCAGCGCAACCAAACACCAGCAGTAAATAATGACAACAAGAGCAACCGCCACGCACATGAGCTCATCCTTTGACAAGCCCTGACCGCCCTTCAGCGGAGAGGCGGGAGCTTCAGAGCGGTGACACGGCTCTCCTAGTCATCTGTTACAATAGAGGCCCGTTTCGTCTGATCCCACCGACCGCTTTCAACTGCTGCCAGGGCCACAGGAAGCCAGTCATGCTCAGTGTGCAAGTGTATGTGTGTGTGCGTGTGTGTGTGTGTGTGTGTGCCTGTGTGTGTCCAGCAGGGAAGGGGTCTCTTGTCTCTCGATTTTCCGCCCTGATTGGAGTGAATGAGTGGCCATTCTGTTGCCCAGCTGAATCTCGCAGTCTCTCGTTTTCTTTGAGTTTGCAGTGCGGAGGCAAAATGACACTCTTACAGCTCGAGACGTGACATCATCGCAGGCCATGAAGCTTGTTTGCATGCCAAGGATGCACACCTTTACACACTGTTTTAAAAAGGTCTAATAATTGATTAATTGAATGCTGTAAAGTAGTAAAGAAACAGGGAATATTATTTATTGCTTTCCCGCCCAATCAGTTTTAATGGATTTTTGATGCCAAAAGGCAAAAAGCCAATAGGCTTTTTCAAGGTCTAGTTGTAATAAATAACATTAACAGCAGCCTTCATCTTTAGTTATTAAATAGACTTGTGCTTTTCAAAATGTATTTTTTGGAAAAACAAGGTCAACTGGAACATTCAATTTTTCTGCTACATATTTTGTAGACCTTTATTTATTTTTTTAAGTGACTAATTGCAAATCAAAAGTCATTACCATAAAATGGCACTCACTTTAAAAACAACTTTTATTTATCCAATGATTATTAGGGGTTTTTTAAACACTGTCTGTTACTGTCTAGCCACCAAAGGCCCGTTGAGAGAGGAGAAGCTTTGACAGAAATGTTGTGCCTGTCTGAGTCGTCTTCAGTTATTACTGTGTGCTCAAAGCAGTGAACTTAATGAGGTGAAGGTTGCTGGTGTTATATGAATGCTGACAGAAATACCTGCAAACACTGTGCAGGGCTGTAGGAAACTCTAAAAAGTTTAAAGGTTAAAACATAACAAAAAATGTATAAAACTATACCAATATCCATTTAGATAGTTTACATAGCATTTCTATTGAATAGCACCATAATGAGTTTGTATCATAGGTATGTAATATATAATAACATTCTAATTTTAAATGGAGATGTGATGCTGATTTTGAAGTTCCTGGGAATCAGCATCACCAACAACCTGACATGATCCTCAAACATCTCCATGCTGGTAGGTTCTTTATCAACTTTTAGAGAAAAATAGAAAGCATCCTGTCTGGAAACATTACAAACTGACATGTGATGTGCATAGCCCAGACAGTGGATGATTAAAACCGCCCAGAACATCATTGGTACCCATCTACTGAGCATCAGTGCTATTGGTGAGAAGAGGAGCCTGTGAAAAACGAAGGGGATATTTAAAAACAAAACCCAGCCAGCCACAACCTGGTAAACCCTGCTGCCCCGCAACCCTGTTGTACAATGATAATACAATAATAAAATAACCTTGCAACCTTGTAAATGTATAATGAAATTCCACCAAAGATGTGAAAGGGTTCATAAATGAATCACGCAGAATAAATCTCACTAATAATGGAAAAGTATTCTATAATTCAAAGGAAAAGGTTTTCAGTCAGAAGTACACAAAAAGTTAAAAGTGGTGATGGTTGACTTTAATGTTTTCATGTAGCAGCAGTGATGTGAGCCCAGTGTGTTAGGCTAAAGGTCAGTCTTCAGTGTAAAGAAGTGCAGAAGCTGAAGCGGCCTATGACTCTCTCATAATGCAGCCCCACTTATACATTACATCTAACAGGACGGGAACTTTTCTTTCAAATCAGCGCTCTTCCTTTCAACTAAGCTTCCGCCTGCAGCAACTCATATCAAATGACTGTATACATCAGGACGTGCGGGGTCTTGATGGTGAACACTTTGTAGCGTGTGTGTTTGTGTGTGTGTGTGCAGCACGGAGTTTACAATTTTTTAAAGATTTGTTTTCACTGTAACCAAGGATTGACTTTAAATATGCCAGACTTCCACCCTAATATCTCTCCAAATCCCTGTGAAAATTATGACTCAATCATCGCCAGAGGTAATGACTGTTTACACTCTATTTTACAGCGAGGTTTTTTATTTTTTTAACGATCAATCTGTTTAGTGGGAGTGTTGACTCAGTCGCTCAGACTCGTATCCCTTGCCCCCCGGTCTTTTGCTAATTTTCTTCCGCAAAGAACGAATACGATAATGAGCCTTTGCAAAGTCCTTTGCCGTTGGACGTGGAACAGATATTCTTTGCAAAAGTTCCGCTGGAGCAGGAGGGCCAAAAGTGAGAGGTTACATGGATTGAGGGCACTCTGGCAAAGCGTGTCCGCTCTCACATCCTCCCACACACCAGCGCCACGCATCATGTCAGACACAGAAACACACACATAACGTTTCACCACACAGGCTGAGCTCTAGTGCACAGTTTTGGCACATGATCAAACAGTGCAATACACATAGAGTTGGCTTTCATTGTTGTGTTCAGAGACGCAAACCTCAGAAGAAAAGCTGGAGCAACTTAAAATCAGATAGACAAAAGGAAACATACTGAATAGATAATGCCTTTTTTATGTCATGTTGTATTCAAATTTATGCATTTCTTTTTTTTTTGGGGGGGGTGGATTGTGATTTTGATTTCCTTCACAGGCAGAATGTATTAAAATGAAATATTTGCTATGGTCTGATGTGGAGACTGCTGTTTCATGAAACTAGAAACATGATCTGGGAAATCACTTCATTTAACTGTGATGTTCTGTGTCTGTCCTCTCACACAAGAGAAATCCCCTCATCCGGCGTCTGCACGAGCATGTTTCACGACAGACACTGCTGTCAGAGCCGTGGTTTACAGACAATTACAGCAAACAATACGCAGTTCTTTTCTGACAGTTCTCATCTTGGATTCCAATTCAGAGAAGGTGCCGGAAGTTGAGCAGAACAAAACACAATGTGTCACTTTCTGTGCACTGACTGGCAAGGGGAATATAAAAAAATAAAATCAGTGGGAAGATATCAGAATAAATTCAAAGAAAGTGCTGCACATCTCTGACTTGTAGGCCCAAAGATCCTGTAAGATGTTCCACACGAACAGCACAATAAAACTCAATATCCAAAATGATTTTTCCCCCTATGCTCTCGTTATCCGAGCTGGTCTACATCGGTCCCCTTTATAAGTACCAATTGGAGCTCATATGAGGATGTGATTAGATTCCTGATAATTAATTATTAGTATTATCAGCAGGTTGCTGTCCTGATGTTGGCTGCCACTCAGTGTGTGACAATGTGTGTTCATCTTGTCCAAGCCGCCAGGAGGAGTACCGGACTGTGTGCTGATGACGCTAGCGGCTAAAGTCAGAAAGAGGAACTGAGCCGGACTGGCACTTTCAAAATAAATCTGGGATATGTATTTTCTCCCAGATTACAGTGGCATGTTTGAATCATGTGAATGACATTAACATTATGACTTAAACTGAAACAAAATAAAAAAAATAAAACACAAAACAAAACTTGGTTAGGTTTAGTAAAACGTCATAGATTGTCTTAAAAATAAGAATGTTTTAATGTATTTGTGATACGTCCAAAACAAATAAGGAAACAGAAAAAACTCAAAATGTAGTTGACAATGCAGTTTGATTGTATGGGAATGTAATTTTTAGGAGACCAGGCCGATATTTACTGTCTTATCAGTTTCAAAACTGATAAGACAGTTTTGAAACTGTGATGTCATGGTGTACTTACACACTAGCATACATCTTTACATCACTGCAGCAAGGTGAGACGTTAAACCACTGGAGGTCAGAAGAAACAGCATTTGTGAAGCTGCTCTTTAAAAGCAAACGAGTCATATTAACATATATTATCTCTGCATCGAGGGTGCAGGCAGACAGCTGGCTGAGGAGGACATTAAACTCCTTATTACCATTTATGTTGCTATTATCAGTACTGCTTATGCATACAGTTAATTGGCTACTGCTTAAAAGTATGTAAAACCAAGTGACAACTGATGAATCGAGATTCGTATGAACCTGCATTAAACTGGTGCATTACGTTCCATATTTCCTGCTATGTGTGCTTAAGTGTAGACTTAAATGGGTGAGTCATGCCCAGTTATTTTATCAATGTATGCATGAACATGTGTCAAACTGAATTCTCAATGCAGAGAGAGCAAAAATCATCATTTAACACTACCTGAGTCCATTAATCACTTGAAGAAGAAACGTTTCCCTCGCACCAATGTTGTGTTTTGTACTGAAAAAGCAACCAAACAAAATGCAAGCACAATTATTTCTGAGGAATTATTTGCATGTACCAAATAAAATAAACTTACTCAAAAATAAAAACTATTCATTAGATGAGATGAGTTTGAAGTGGCAGAAAGGGGATGTAACAAAATAGAGTTTCCCTGCATAGTATTGAATTTCTTTTGCAATTTTGTTTCATTCAAAAGCCTCAGAGTGTTGGCAGAGTGCAGGCAGCTGTACATTCTGAGTGAAACATGGCTCTTTAATCGGTTATTCATAGCTTTCTGCTGCCTCAAGGCCACCCTTGTTGGCAAACAGTGCTTTGAAAGCTAAAAAAGTGCACTGCAAAGAAACAGCGTATAATGAAGCTGTTATAAGAGCATGTATACAGCAGTAACGCTTTTGATACACACTACAGGACCAATTAGCAGCAGAGAATTCTCTGGGTGCACAGGAACAGGAAATGAAAGCACTTAAAACGTCCAAGCGAGCAAGAGATGCAAATGTGGTTTATTTTCTTATTCCAGGGTATTCACTACAGAGAGACGGGAGGGTTTATCAGTCATTTATCACACGCTTTACTGAAGAAAACATCCACTGGGTTTCACTAAGGACTTTATTTCTCAATCCTTTTTTTTTGGTACACACAGCTGCCGCCAAAGTAAAGTTGTTATAAGTATCTGAGGAGGCCTGCATTTGACCACTGGGACTCAAACAACTTTAAGCTTTTTTTGCCAATCACAATTTTAAAATACATAATTTTGGCAGTAACTTCCTTCTGATTAGCTTTACAAGACACTTAATACTTGATTTTCTCTTAAACTTTCTTGTTAAAAACCAACACATTCTCACTCCCAACTTCAACGCGTTGTCAGTGGAATTAAACTTCAAACTACGAAGCTCTAAGTTCCCCTCTATCCTCAGTTTTGAACGTGGCAGGGATGGCATGTCAGTTTTCACCTTGTGTATGTTGTGTCTTTTCAAAATAAACTTCCGTCTTCACAGGAAGTTAGGTAAAGGCAACAAAACCACTTAGTTAGGTTTAGGAAAAGAGTGTTGTTGACACTCTTCTGTTAGGGATTCAGTAGAAAAGGACCCACTAGCAGACACACAGCTCTTGGTTCAGAGTAGATTTAATTTAGTTCTCAAGCAAAAATCCAAAAACAGTCTCGTAGTCAATAGGCAGGCAGAGGTCAAACAATCCAAAAAGTCAGAGCAGAGTCCAAGGCAAAGGTATCCAAAACACAGAATCCAAACAGGGCAGGTCAAAATCAGGCAAAGGTCAAAAATCACAGGCAGACAGAATATAACAAGATTTACGGAACGCTGGAAAGGCTCAGGAATTAACTGGCACGATCTGGCAGAGACTCCAAGGCACACCGGACTTAAATACCCACAAACCAATCACCACAAACAGAAAAGGTGTGCACACAAAATGGCAGGAAAACAAACAGAGACAGGGGGGAGTCAGGTCCACATGACTTTTCAAAACAAAGACAGAAAACACATGACAACACCACATGATCAAAGTGTAAACAAAAAGCACATGTTGCTGGGAAAACATAAACTCAAACAGCACGGTTACTAACACTCTTGACTTAACTTTACTGATAAACGAGTCACATGACCAACGACTCACGTGACAAAATGTCAATGCTTACTTGTATTTTCACACGCAGTGCAGTGTTAGTTTGACCCGTCCACCTCCCCTGTGTCGACAGTCTTGCTCTTTATACTACACCAGCTGCTCTGACCATCTGGTAATGATGCGTGTGGGTTTAGATTGGAGTTAGTTGAAAGTGCTTGGCAGATGCCAAGGTGCACTGACCAACTGTTGGTATTTGACAAGTTTGGAGTGAGATCGGGTTGCAAATACAGACATGGAAACGTGGATAAAATGCTGTAAACATTGAACCGAGTTGACCTTCGCAAAGGCCCGCCCTGATCTCACATGGCACACATACAGTTTACCATAACAGCAGAGGCAGATTTACGACTCTCAATTTTCTTTTTCTTTAGATAGAGGTCAACTTTGTCCGCTGAGATGACAACTTGTGCTAGCAGATTTGATCAGATTTAGCTCGCTAGCTAATTAAGCTAACATTCGTTCCATAAATTGTTGAATTGCTGACTTTCTCCAACTGACTCATTCAACAGCAGGAACCCTGTAAAAGTCATAACAATAGTCTTAAATATGCACTTGATTGATTGATTTGTAGTCAGGTTTTTTTTATATATGTCATCAACTAAAGTTTGAACTACTTGTAAAACTATTCTATGTAGTACTGAAGCTCCAGAAACTATATTTGTTACTGTTACCTAGTCCTAGTAGTCTTGTGGACGTCAGGATATTGGAGCTTACCTTGCAGATTGGGAAATGTTCTCCCATAAGGCATTAGATGTGAGAGAACATGGGGGGAAGGGCCACTGACAAATATTTACAGACCGGAGCAATTCATTCTGTCATTTCTCCTAATCCACTGGTTGCCATTTACCTATGCACAACAAAAAAAGTCAAAGTAGTCACACATGGACAAAAAACTCCCACTCTGGTGATTTGGTGTCTGACTAATTAAACAACTGATCAGAACGTGAACACTGGTTTCTGCACAAAGAGTCTCTGAAGCCAAATTAAAAAAGCTGTGATCTTTTCGGCCTACTGAAGCCTCCATCTGATGAACTGAACCAGTGGTGTGTAGTTCATCCACTTCTCAAACATTTTATTTTTAATTTAAAGCAAGAGAAAAAGACACTTTAGATTTATGGAAACTGCATTCTTCTCTATCCTAGTATCCTTACAGAAGTATGAACTACTAATTATGATGCATTTATAGCTTCCCAGGGAACCAGAGAGGACAGGTTTACTGTAGCTGAAGTTAGTGAATATTGTTGGTTTGCAGCGTCATTGTCAGGAAATAGTCTGAACTAACTAATAAGGAGATTTCATTTCAAATTTTTAAAGTGTAAAATGCTTTGAAAAAATTCTATATATTTTTCTTTTCTGAAACACTGTTTACATATCTTTGATTTGACTCAACTTCATTTTGGATTTTTCATTTGGACCGAGGGTGTTATTGACCATCCATGTGTTGATGCCAGAGTTACAGTTAACATTTACAATATTAACCTGACAGTTAGGTTCTCTGACAGGAGGGGTTATCAATTTAGATATATAATAATTGTACACATATAATATCATGGTATAAATATCATGTTGTTAGTTGGGAGAGATTACCCATTTTCCCCTTGTATGTAATCCAAGGAGTACAAACATCATAAAGAAGAAAAAAATATGGCAGGGGAAACGCCTGTGTACAAAATAAATAATGAATTGTAAAGAATGGAGTGAAGGGCAAACATTTCTGTGATGTTCAGTTTGAGTTGAGTTTACAGTTGAGGTCATTAGTTAGATGCAGTCCTGAAAGAAGGATTCAGAAATTTTACATAGGTCAAAATACTTATATCACACTATGAAAATACTCATAATATTAAACACTAGAAGTTAAGAGTTAGTGGAAACTCCTTTACATACTGTTTGGTAATTTAATCTACAGCATGCATAATTTTCTAAAACATCATCGTATATTTGTTGCCCCCACCATCCCGTGAGAACAACATATCTCTAAATAGTCAACTTCTCAGAAAAACAGCCCTGTGTTCAGCTTTGTGACGACGCATTTTCCAACTGAGCCAAGATGCTTTTAAAATAGTTTATTTAGCTTAAAATGAAGTGGAATTTTCTGTACCCAAAAAGGAACATTTCACCCGTTAGTTCATCACACACATTCAAAAATCAACATATCTAGAGATACATGGTTCTCATTGGGATGTGTTTAAAAATTGTAACCTAAAACCTTTTGTATTTGTTGCTGTCTAGCCCCATCTTGTGGCCTACTTTGGTACTGCCAGGAGCTGTATAATATTCATGTGATCCAGGAATGATTTGTACAAGAGAATAATAAATGATAGTCGATTTCCTCTCAGAAACCTTGTTTTAGTAGTATAAAACATAGAACAAAAATGTCCCGCACACTGTCTTCTTCACTTGTTTATAAATATATTTTAGTAACAACGTTTCGGTATGTAGACCTTCATCAGGTTATTTAAAAAAAACTAAAAAAACTATATATTTTTAAAACCCCGCCTCTCACATAATTTCTTAAGTACAATATTATGATATCTCATCCTTACCATAAATATATAGGATAGAGAAGGAGCCAGACAGTGAAGCAGAAAGACAGACAGTCTGTTAGGTCCAGAGAGATGGATAATACCAGCCTGCAGAGATAAAGATACTGAGGATAAGAAAGTAAGATAAGATAAGATAAGATAAGATAAGATAAGATAAGATAAGATAAGATAAGATAAGATAATAAGATAAGATAATCCTTTATTAGTCCCGCAGCGGGGAAATTTGCAGGCTTACAGCAGCATAGAGTAAAGTGCACACAAGAGACATAGTAAAGAAAGACAAGATAAAATAAAAAATAAAAAATGAAAAATAAAAAACAAGTATTATAAATAAGCAATAAAAACAGTAGAAAAACACAATAACTGAAATATAATATTTACAGACAGAAAAAAAAAACTATTTTAACTATTATTGCACAGTGTTTTTGTTGTCATGTGTCATGTGGTCTACTGGGAGCAGAGCTGGTTGTGCAGCCTGACAGCAGCAGGAAGGAAGGACCTGCGGTACCTCTCCTTCACACACCGGGGGTGAAGCAGCCGGTGGCTGAAGGAGCTGTACAGAGCTGCCAGGGTGTCCTGCATGGGGTGGGAGGTGTTGTCCATCAGGGATGACAGCTTGGCCATCACCCTCCTGTCTCCCAAAGTGTAAGTAAAAGAGCTATGATCAGCTGATGGTGTGGGTCAAGCACCAACGTGACACCAGCAGATGTGACAGTGTCAAGGCAGGGTGAAGTCCCTCGTTAAAGCAGCGCACATGTGTGCACACTGAACTGGAATCTGGAGTCTGCTGCAAAAAGTAGTCAATAAAATATTGTCAAAAAACTGAAAGAGCAGTTTCCTCTTTCTTGTTTATTTGCTACTGCGAATTCTACACTAAACAATTTCAATGTAAAATAACAGTAAAATAATGGCAGCAGAGAGGCCAGTAATTTACTGTTATGTCTCTGTTGATGGTGGTATCTCATTGTATATTGGTTTACAGTATGTGATATACTGTAGTAGAGTAACTGGGGTTTACTGCCATTTTAAAGTATAAACCAGCTTGTTACCATTTATTTACAAAGGGGTGTAAAATCTGCTATCATAGTGTTTTCTTTGCAAGGAATTTAAAGTGGAATAATGTCAATCTCTGGCATAATTTCTCACTTAATTTTAGAAAAAGACTTAATTATAATACTGAATACAAGATTTGCTCCTTTTCTTTTTACAGGGAACAAGGCTTGGACCTTGACCTGATGTAGAGATATTGTTTTCTCTTCCCATACGTCTTAAGGCACACTGTATTTGTAACATCGGAGGGCAAGCTTAGCTATTTTAGCTCTGGAAAAGATGGAAGTTCAGCTTCCCTTTTCAACCGTAAAACAGTTGTTGTCTCTAGGTTGTGAAGTAGTAGTGTTGATCCGTGATCCGTACGGTTCCCCACTCGCGGTTTTGCACGCATGTGAACCATGGAATAATTACACCGTTTAGTGACATTGTTTTCTGACAATATTCAGTAAAATATGTAATTTATTATTTAGCATTTATCCTTTTTTAGTCGCTGAGCCCTGATAATGTTACATTGCAAACTATTAATCCGTGTTTAAATTGACAAGGAGGTGGCAGCAACGCTAAAGGCCAACATAGAAGGTTTTGATGCGTTCAGGCCATGTTTGGTGAAAATGGGGTGAAGGTGAATTATAACGTTATCACGATGCGTTCACATGTAAGCTCATGTAAAATGTGTGGGTGAGAAACTTGAATAACATTTCAATCCATAATATGCAGTTTCATTTCTATGAAGGAAAAAAATATATATATATATTACAATAACAAAGAAAAATAATTTACTATTACATTTAGTATTTTTGATGGTTTACACTGACGTCAGAGAGGTTGAAACGGAAAAAACTGTCTGGAGCCTTGTAGACCAGCTGTATAATCAATATGGATCATCAATGATCGGCAATTAGTATCAGCGGCAAAAAAAACGTGATCAGGCGTCTCTAAAAGTTCTATTTGCTCCCATTTTTCTCTTGAGCTAATCTGCTCCGTGATCCGATCCGAACTGTGAGTTTTATGATCTGATGCACCACTATTGTGTCGTAATTAGTATCAGCATCAAGGAGGCAAAGTTAGCCCCTGTTAACTTTGCTTTTTCATATTGTCATGTGTGTTGCAATTCAAACAGGTTGTTTGTTAAAATATGAGATAAGTAGAAAAAGGCAAAGGTCCCTTACAAGACCGACATATTGTGGGTGCTATTGAACACATGTTGGCTTTCATGTGAGAGTCAGTTCAACAGTCATGACCACACTAACAAGCTGACACAGCATTGACAGACTATCATCTTGTAAAGTGGATATGTCAAACATGTCTGCCAACATTTGCAGATATAAAAATCCAGTACACAGAGAGCACCATTAGCATTCATTTGGAGTCTTGTTTGAGGCCATCAGACTGACCCAAGTCCAATAGTCACTCTGCAATAACCTCCAACTTGTTTGAAATATTAGGCTCTTAGGTTTCTAAATGCTCCATTTTGTCCGCTAGTTACTTGGAAACTTTGGTGCTCACACGTGTACAAAAAGCACATGTTTTAAAGATTAAGTTGAAACTGACAGCATGTTTGGAGCCAGCATGTCCCTTCTAAAAGAGAAATCTTACAAACTATCAAATGACATTAAGAGGAGCTAGTATTCAAAGACTGATCTTGAACACAACTGAAGTTGCAAAAAATACATGATTTTAAAAAGGGAGTTTGATCTGACGTGCTTTAGGACACCTCTTTGAATTCTGCAGAATTTAAAGCAAAAAAGAAAACTAATGAGAGAAGTGGGGGGGGAAAGGTGCAGAAGGCAGCAACCAAGCTAAATTCACCCTTGTCCCACGCTCCCTTTTCCACTTGTCAACATCCTGCTGCAAGGGGTATCTCTCTGGCAAGGTCAGGGGATTTTGTTCTGGCCCCAGTCTCCTTGCAGATTCCCAATCATCTTCCGTTTGGACACCATTGCTGCTGCTAAGATACAAACAATGTAGGAGGTTGGACATCAATGTCCATCAGTCCACATTCTCCTCTTTCTTTTCTCATTTCCTTCTCCAACTCTTTCAAATGTTCCGTCAGCTTGCATCATTTTCTGGCATTCTGCATGTCTGCCACCTTCTCTTACATTTCCTCCTTCTACATCTTTTCTTCCATGTCCTCCCCCCCCATCTTTCTCCACATTCATTGCTCACCTCCTCCTGTCCTCCCTTGTTAATGTGCAGAAATCATTAACCCTTGCTTGGGTTCAGTCCTGGGGCGGTGGATGGGATTAAGTTACCTCAGGAAGGGTAACACTTGTCAGGTCAAGTGTCCAGACTGAAAGTTGGTGCTGACATATCCAAATTAAACTCCCTTACATCTGCCTACAGTATCCTTCCTCCAGACACAGACAGACAGGGGAGGGTGTGACTTTTATGCATGATTAAATAATGAATAATCTGTTTGTGAAATCAAGAAGTCTAATTCAAGGTTCAATAAAGTCCTGAATCATCAACAATCCGAAAATAGATGAAAATAAAACTCAGAGATACAGATATATATTTTTTTTTGGCACAGAAAGACTCCAATTATCCTTATCCTGTAAGCACGCAGGATTAGTTTCAACAATGTTTACAGATTGTATAGCCCAAATTTGTGATTTTGGGCTATACAATATAAATTGATTTGAAACTGAATTAAAAAGTCATAGTATAATAAGTGATAAAAAAGTAATTTTATCGTATGCCAAAACAGTCACATTATAGTATGTCGTAAAAATGTCATAGTAGAGTATATCATATCATGTCATAGCAGGTCATAGTATAGCATTTAATAAAAAATCATAAAATGTCATAGTATAGTATGTAAAAAAGGGTAAAAAAAAAGTCATAGTATAGCATTTCTTAAAAAGTCTTAAACAATCCTAGTATAGTATTTCATAAAAAGTCAGCATCTTACATTAAAATTCAGATTGTAGTTAATCATTAAAAGTCATAGTATGGTTTATCAAAAAGTTTAATTCTATACTTTAAACAAATTGTGAAAAAATATAGTAGAGAATGTCATAAAAGCTTGTATTACGATATGTAAAACAGTCCATAGTATTTAAACAAATCATGTTTAAGTATGTAATATAAATAATATAAAATAATATAAAGCCATAAAAAAGTCAGAATAGAAGGTCAAAAGAGTCATGAAAGTACTAAAGTGTGTCTTTAAAGTTATACAATTAGAGTAAAGTATGTCAAAGTAATAGACGTCATTAAAAGTCATAAAAAGTCTTAGTATGGAAAGTTATAAAAAGTCATAAAATAATAGTAAAATATTTTTATAAAAGATCATTGTCATATGTCAAAAAAGTGATTAAAAATGATATATACACTATGACTTTTTTATGATTTTTTTTGCATAATGTACAGTGACTTTTAATGACGTACTATGACACACTCATAGTACGTCATTAAAAGTCACTGTACATTATGCAAGAAAAGGTCATAAAAAAACAATGCTGTAGTATGTTATAAAAAGTCATAGCATAGTACTTTATGAAAAGTCATGGTATAGTGTGTCAAAAAAGTAATAGATTTGTATATCATAAAAGTGATAAGAAGTCATATAGAAGATAATAAAAAGTCCCAGACTTACTGTAGAGTTTAAAATAAATCATATAAAAGTGTTTTAGTATAGTATGTTATACATGTCATAGTACAGAATGTGAAAAGGTAAAGAAAAAGTCAGAGAATAGTATGTTAAAAAAAAGTCCTAGTGTAGTATATCAGAAAAAATTATAGTCAATTCAAAGTGGAGGACAGTGTCATAAGAGTAGCATAGCTCCTTTCAGGTATAGCTCACTATGTAATGTGACGTAAGAAGTGAGAGAGAGACAGAGAGGTGGCAGTGGATGCACTCAGAGCAGATTGAGGTTTTCGGACCAGATGTTTTGAAACATTACAGATGCCTAATATTTATCATGTATACAGTGATATATAAGCAGATTTCTCAGTGTTCCATATAAACATCATATCTTGAATATGACAGAACAGGGATAACAGGACAGGGATGTCCATAAACACACACAAAGACTGAGCATTTTGAATTCAAACAGTAAACTGTTAAAGGAACAATGTGTAACATTTATGTGGATTAACTGGCAGCAATGGAATATAATATTAATTACTATGTTTTAATCAGTGTATAATCACCGGAAAATAACCCATTTGTATCTTCCTAGTGAAAGCATTTCTACACCAGCCCAGAACGGACACTTTTCATTTGTACTTTTTAATGTTTTGATGTCCTGTGTTAGAACATTAAGTTTTACAGACGCTTTTATCCAAAGCGACTTACAGGAAGTGTATTCAACATAGGTATTCAAGAGAACTAATACCAATCAATAAGTGCTCTCCTTTCTTAAACAAGCATCTAAAAGCATAAACCAGAGCAAAAGTATAGTGCAGAAGCAAATTACTACGAAAACAATAATTGCAACAGACTAATACGAATACAATAAGTGCTACAAACTAATACGAATAGGATAAGTGCAACAATACAATAAGTGCAACGACGATGCAATAAGTGCTACGAACTGATACGGAATAAGTGCTACAGGGTAGTACTTCTTGTAGAGGTGAGTTTTCAGCCTGCGCCTAAAGATGGGCAGCGACTCTGCTGTCCTGACGTCAGTGGGGAGTTCATTCCACCACTGAGGGGCCAGGACAGAAAAAGCTGTGACCGGGTGGATCGGCCGCAGGGACCTCTGAGCGACGGGGCAACCAATCGCCCGAGGCAGCAGAGCGAAGTGGTCGGGCGGGGGTGTAGGGCTTGACCAAGGCCTGGAGATAGGAAGGAGCTGTTCCTTTCACTGCCCTGTAGGCTAGCACCAGAGTCTTAAACTGGATGCGAGCTCTTACAGGGAGCCAGTGTAGAGAACGGAGAAGAGAAGTTGTGTGGGAGAACTTGGGGCGATTGAACACCAGACGTGCTGCAGCTTTCTGGACAAGCTCCAGAGGTCTGATGGCCGACGCCGGGGCTCCCGCTGTTATCCCGCTACAGCTAGCATTTGCTCTCTCTGTCATGCTGAGCTCGTCGAACTACACACACACATATACACAAACACTCACGCGTAGCACGAGCAGATGGACTGCTGTGGTGATGTGAACCAGGTGAAATGAAGGACACTCAAATTGACGGTAACTGCGCTTGTTATTGTACGTGCAATAAAATATTTGCTAGTAAAAAGACAATACTTTATCAATGCATCTGTTCAACAAGCGCGGACATGTAAACAAAAGGGAAACCTAATTCAAATGGCCACTGCCGCTATGTTTACACAAGCACACCACAAAAGATCAGCCAAAATCTCTTTTTTTTTTGTTAAATGTCTCCCTGGCTGAGACTTAGCATCCAGCAGAGAAATACTCTAGTAATGAAATGATTTATTCATGTAAAGCAGAGTATTAATAACTGTAGATACTAAAGATAAGTCTCTCTACCTGAAATCCACGGTAGTTTTTCGAACACACTTGGAAAGGCAGGGGTGGCCAGAGGCTCATGTTGTTGCTTGCTATCTGCAACCTCCCCACTAGATGCCACTAAATCTTTGCTTTGAAAAAAAACAAACTGTTAATGAATGTATTTATTTAGGTTTGTTAGCGTCAGTGTCTTGGGGTAGCAGGTGATGGTCCCTCCCTGGTTCTGAATAGTTTTTTGAAAAATTTTCTTCCTCTGGGGGTTCTTCCTGTCCAGAGCCGGCGTTTGATGTGGTGGCCTCATCACTGTCCTCAATTGTCCCTTCCCGCAACATCCAGGTGCTCTGCAATATGTTGCTGATTGTAATTCGCTGCTCCACAACAGGGTGCAGAATGCTTTGGATAAGGTCCTTTGCCTCAGAAGAAATAGACGGTTTTTCGGGGAAGTTGATATTATGCTGACTCTGAATTCTCAACATCCTCCTAACGTTGGTGGCGTCATAGGGCATTGAAGCAAGGAGCATCATATACAGCACAACACCCATACTCCACACATCAGACACTTTGGGGTTGTATGGTAAACTTCTTAATATCTCAGGTGCCGCATAGGACGAGGTGCCACAGAAGGTTTCACTCAGCACCATCCGCCCTTCTGCGTAAGTGAGCCTCTTGCTGAATCCAAAGTCACACACTTTGAGGTTAAAATGCACGTCCAGCAGCATGTTTTCACATTTAAGGTCTCTGTGGGCCAAGTCACCGTTGTGAAGATATTGGACTGCATTGCACAGCTGTGCGAATAGCCTATAGCCTGAATATTCAGATAAGGCCCCCCTGACATTGATATGCTTCAAGAGGTCTCCTTTCACACAGAACTCCATCACCACATAGACCTAGAGATTGAAAAGTAAATTGTTAATGATCAGTGCTAAATGGACTTGTACTTGTATAGCACCTTTCTAGTCTGCCTATTGCCACATGCCCATTAGGACTAACTAACCATTCATACACTGTAGGACAGCCTTCAGGAGCAATTTTGGGGTTCAGTCCATGAAAGATATACCTCTCGACCTCTGAGCCACAGTCCATGCTAAAATCGAATGTGCAATGGATGTAAAAACAATGTCTAAACACTAGCGTTAGTTGTGTTTTATGGGTGCAATGCAAAGCAACTATCTATATCTGTTTTATTTCACAAAAGTATTTAGATTCCGTAAATAACAAAACAGATAACTTGAATAAATCAAATAATAAAACATGGATTGTATTTGACCTCCATTATACAAAACAGTTATAAAAGTGTAAATTAAAGCTGGGTAACTGTTACTATGGTCCAGGTGGAAATAAAGAATATATGAGATCATGAGGTAAAAATCACACCTTTAGAACATCAGTCAAGTTGTATCTTGCACTGCACAACTCATGGTTAAAAACTGATGAAAAAAAAATGACTGAGGGAAAACATCTCTGAACTGATAATTGAACTGAGACTTATTTAAATCTGCATCATGGATTGTACTGCTATGTTGGCTACTAGCAGATTATGTTCACTATAAAGGTCAATTTAAGTTATTTAACATATGATAGCCTTTCCACGGGAACAGCTTTTCATATTTATTGGCCATGTTGGTCATTTCCCCTTATTAGCACCTTTGCATAATTTCCCCAAAAATCATAAACAGCCTATATCATATTAACGTTGATGTTTTCTTGAACCTAAGGTAACTAAAAGCAATTTGTTTGCATCTGCATACACACTTTGTTGTTTTGAAAATAACAAAATGCTGTTAAAGTCTTTACATATATAATGGCAAGTGAAAAATACGAGTTTGCCCTCAAATTAATATATTATTCGAAGATATTTCGGTAACTCTTTATATGAAGATCATGTCTATAATGTGTTATAAACATATTTATAAGAGATTAAAATGTATTTTTAAAGCTTTATACAACTCTTTAATCCATGTTTAAATCATGCATGGCAACACGATTTAAAAAAGTTTTAGAAGTGGTGGACAAAATATATATTACACGTTTAGCATTCATAAGCTTTGTACTTCCATGCCAAAGTGACAGCATTGTTGGAAAAAAGAGTCTGAGTTATGGGTTACACAGCACATTTTAACTACCAAAATGTAAGACTCTGAGGTATCATAGCAGATTATACATTCTGAAAGGTTCTGAAATGGTAAAGCAACAGGACTGTATAAGGTTATAAGCAAGTGTATGATACTATGAACATTATTTTCTTGCTGCAAGTGAAGACACAGCAGAAGTTCCATATCCAAACATCCACTAAATTCTGGTTCGAGCTCAAGGACTATAAGCCGCCTTATAAAGTCAATTATTGTATATTTAAGTCGGGGAATAAACAGATGTGCAGAAGATGTGCAGATTTAGTGCAGTAACTCTCCCACTGTACAACTATTATAAGTAAATAATTATATATGTATTACCTTGCTTGTGTGCCATTCAAAGATGTCAAGAGTCTTGACAATGTTGGGATGGTTCAAAGACCTGATGATCTCCATTTCCCGACACAGAAACTTTTCCAAGTAACTAGAAGTAACCTTTTTTTTGTCTATAACCTTTATGGCAACCCTACTCCTCAGGCGGGTGGAGTAGGCACTCACAACTTTGCCAAACATGCCTTCTCCCAGGTTGCTCTTAAATGTGTAACCACGGCTCTCCATGAAGCTTTTGTTCATCATGAAAGTTATGACGACCGCAGTATGTTGAGTTACCGAACTCCCTCCAGAACATGATCGAGTTTTGTGGTGAAATGCCACCTGCTCAGTTTGGAATAGTATATGGAATCATAACACTGTGACATGAGGTTCTAGAAGCAATGGCTTTGAGAACCTTCAGTCAGAACTGAAACAGGAAGTTGTAGAATGTGAATGAGGCGAGGGGCACAGAGAGAAATGACAGAAACATTCAAAGTTCACTTCAGTTAAAGCATAACATACACTATGTTGTGCATGAAAAAATAAATATATTGTAAACGTGAGAAAATAAATGACTATTAGGTTAATCTTTCCTCTTTACCTTTATGGTTGAGCAAACATCATTTGACCCATTAAAACAAACATTGTGTATAATGAATAATATTTGTTGTCAGACTCTCATTGACTATGAGTATGTGATCCCAGAGGACACATATATACCAGACCGGAACTGCAAACTGCAATTATGATTTTGATTTTTGTCAATTAACATACCTGTTTAGCTGGTCTGAGGTCAGGTCAATGGCACTGCCAGCTGACAACAACCCTTGTCAAAACAAGTCTACTCCCTATGACTGAAGAGGGTCCAGTTAACTAACGTTGTGCACAATTCACAAAAACTCTATTAGCAAATATCCAAAATTTAATTATAAGAATTAAGAATTAAGAAACAAGCATCCTTAGCAGCATACAGGCAGTGTTTGGTTGGAGAGGTTAACTCAGTAAAGTCATGCACACAACAAGGCCCCGAACACATAGAAGTTTGACTTAGCTCAGACTGGGATCAAGCTAGCCAACATTGTGTTTCCTTTAAAACCCCTGGGGCTGGTTCCACCTCCTCTGTCTCTTTAAAGTTTCATCTCCAACATTGTGTCAAAAGTTCTAAATTATGTTCAATATTTAGGCTATGTATTTATTTCTTATTATTTAGTTTGAGCTCTCCTTAAATCGACCACAGCCAATATATGTTATAACCCCATTTTTAGCTTTTATTTATTTATTTAAACATACATACATACAGGAAGTGAACAGCTTGACAGGTGGATGAGAAAAAGAATGCAGGTAGTTTGTCAATTAATAATTAATGGAACTATCTAACTTTACTGCAGCATTCACAAAAATGACTGGTATAAACAATAATCATTTAGTCATTGTGGGAGTTGGTTTTTGTTTTATTGTATTTATTAGTCTATTTATGTGTTTAGGTTTATTTCTTATTATTGTGTTATATTTGTCCTTATTATTTCTAAAATCATGGCTACAGATGGTATTTTGTGAGACGTGAGAGGACTGTGTTTCATAGAGTCTTCCAGCAGATGGAAGCAGTAAACAATAATTGACTTCACATGTGCAGTCAGAAGAAATATGACTGGAATAATGTGTGCTGTGCTAGCCATGTGTAATTTGAGTGGTATGTCTGAGGAAGCACTAAATACTAAGACAAGTGTGTGCCCTTATCTTAATTCAGGAGGGAAAAACTGTATAGTAAACAGGCATGATCACATTTCACACCACGTACACAATGTGGTGTGAAATGTGATCATGCCTGCCTGTGATCATGCCAGCCTGTGTGTGCTGAGGCTGCTGGGAGATCCCGGTGGAGTGTGGACTGTGGGTGGCAGCAGAGCCAAGGACAAATCCAAGACTCCTTGTCCGGCACCGGCTCACATACTTCCCATGTGTCTCCTGCAGATGTTAGCGGACTGCTGAGCCAGTGTCATGTTCCGCTATTTCAACATCAGGAAACCATTAGTCCAAAACGATTACCTGCCTTCTATCTGTCTCTCCAGTGATTCTTCTCTGAATACGTCCACTTATTCTTTTGTTCACCTCTCAGCAGCTAACACCTTGACAACAGGTGGTCAGATGAAAAGAAAGGTATTTCTGAGGTGCTGTCATCTTGTTGGATGAGGCTTTTTAAGCTAATAGCATTAGCCCGGGCCACTGGTGTTTATCATGTCCTTGAAGTTCTCTTAAAATAAGAAATGTTCCAAAACTTTGTGATATTCCCCTCGCACTGTGACTGCTGTTCATTGGTGCACAAAACCCCGATAAATCTGGCTTTCTATGGCTGCCAGTAGTGCGCTGTCAACTCCCATGATCCTAAATAGCCATAGTCATAACAATGCCTGCGACCAGCCACAGCACTTCACAGCCATAAAGCCCCCCTGGCACGCTCAATTTATCATACATTTCGCACTTTCACACTGTTCACAGAAAGAGCTTCGCGTGGCATCAGTGTTAGTTTGTGAAGAGGCCTTCTGACACCCGGCCCGATGCACCTTCCACGGCTCGCATTCGCGTCCAACCTGAAGGGAGAGGCGCGAAGAGAGGACCCCGCGCACAAATGCAGGCAATTTGGTTTGCGGCTGACACCCGGCGCTTTGAATAAATGATCTAAATGCTCGCCAGAGATTGTTTTGCCACTGCCGCCCCTCAGCGATGACACGAGGGGGAGCGTTGGTGTTGGAGTTGGGGGTGGTGGTGGGGGGGGGGGGGGGGGGTAACACGCCCCCTATGGCCCTGCGATGGCCAGAGCCAGGATGAATATGAGGAAATGAGGCAGACATCCAGTAAATAATAGTTGCCATCGTGCCCCTCGGCAAGCGCAGGACCGGGGGTGGGCTGGAGGGGAGGGGAGGAGGGGGGGAGGCGGCGGGGGGGGCTCTGCATGATATGCCAGGGCCTGACATGGCACCCAGACCCAGAGCTGTCACCCCTGCGGAAACATCACCCTCGCCTCCACAATTTGTGCACTTAACACTTCAGTTGGCACATGACAGGTGCTTATTTCCCCGCACTGGCTTTTCCCCCTCGCAGTGATGCCTCTGAGCCCAGGGCACACACGGCATCTGGTATGGATGTCTGTCCACGATGCTGCTCGCTCTACGACTGTGTGACTACACCAGTGATACTTTTCACATGTGCTCACACTGCATTTGCAGCCCACTGAGCATGGCTGCAGTGTGCCTGAATGTGTGTGTGTGTGTGTGTGTGTGTGTGTGTGTGTGTGTGTGTGTGTGTGTGTGTGTGTGTGTGTGTGTGTGTGTGTGTGTGTGTGTGTGTGTGTGTGTGTGTGAGTGTGTATGTGTGCAAGGGACAGAGGATTCTCTTTCCATAGCTGGACTGGGATGAGAACTAATGCTGGACTGACATTTTACATTTATAACAGACCGGGTGTACTGTAACTGTTTTTCGTCCCCATTAGCATTACTTTTTAGTAGAATATCTTTTAGTGTGTTTGGCAAGTCTGACTCAGAGAAAAGATAGATACTTTTGCTTTGTATTCTATTTAAACGAGTTCAGAAATCTAAACTGATCAAATAGAAAAAAAATATTTTGTGCACAAAGGAGCTTATTTAACTTTTTCGTCCCGAGAGCTACAACTTCTATGCATTGAATTGCAGACTTTGAAATATTTCTGTCTCGGCACTGATGTACTGTGTGCACACATCCCTTCTCCTCCAGTTTATCTGCTATGACTTTATAGACGTCACCATTTTGTGGACTTTATTCAGCATATTCTGTTTGTTCCCTTTGGCCCAGATATCAAGCAAACATGGGACTTTTGCTGAAGTCCAAGTCAGTCGTCTTCCACTGATGTTAATCTGTTGTTTACCTGTGTCCATCTCAACAAATACCTGTGCAGACAGCCTGCAGTTTGGTGTGCTTGGTCACATCATCTCTGTTACTCATGAGTTGACCCTACTCTTGGTAACTTAGTTGACACAAAACTTAGTTGACGATTTTCCTATATTTTGCCCATCATGTCAATGGTAGAACAGAATGTCATTTTCTTTATCAGGTGAATCTTAAACCTCAAAATATATATCAATTAGTTCCAAAATAGTTGTAAAGCATAAAAATGTACCCAACATAGTTGACGGCCAATTAATATACCCCTTGACACTATTACAGAAAAAACATTAAAAAAGAGAAGATAATCGTCAGAATGTATTAGAAATGGTTTCCACTGAGAGAAACCCCATCATGTGATGCTTGTCACATGATTTTGAGAAAAAACATGTTTTTTGTTCTAGGGAGATGCGCTGTTAGTAACATAGTTGACAGTATTTTTGCACAAATTGATTGATTTAAATATGAAATCAATAAATCATAATGAAGAACCCACTTATAAAAAACTCATAATTTTGCGGTCAAGAACCCACTCAATGAAACAGAGAAAAATGGACATTGCAAAACTGTCAATTTGTTAAAATCACATCTATTTCAAGCTGAATGAAAGAGGCAGTGTGCACAAAATGTGTGTCTGATTTTATAATATGCTTTCCCTTAATTTGTCAAATATATTTTTGAAGAAAATAACGCTAACAGTGCAAACTATGGCTTTAACTACCGTATGAGAACAGTGCAGAGCAGGCATTTCTTGTTTTTAATATGGGGAAGGGTAGTTATGATGTTCTGAAGGCTTCCCTGCTATCATTTTAAACACTGAAATATAAGCTGCCCTTTCCTGCAGGGCTCCCCTTACCTTTTATTTTTTTTTCTCCACTCTGCTCGGCCATGCTAACTCCACATACTGAACGAATGTCGTGTTGGTGCATATGTGCATGCGATCAATCATGCGTGATGGCGGGCAGAGATCGTACCATCAGGTTAAAGGACCAGTGTGTAGGATTTAGTGGGGCGAGGCTGCAGATTGCCCCTCCGCTCACCTTTTGTTTCCAAACGTGTTGGAGAACTAGGTTGGCCTTCAGCTAACATAAAAACATGAACGTCTCTCCAGAGCCAGTGTTTCATTTTTCGGTTCTGGTCTAACTGTAGAAACATGACGGTACAACACGTCCGACTCCGTGTAGAGGGCCTGCTCCAGCAAGAGTTCATTCTAAGGAAAGGAAAACACAATGAATTTAGATTCAAGTGATTTTACGCTAATGAAAACATAGTTATGAATGCGGTATTCTATGTCTGCCAGTAGATCCCTGAAATTTTTACGGGCTGGACCTTTAAGTTAAAGTTACAATACCACAATGTGAAAATAATGTTTGAGGTCTTACGTTCACAATTCTACATTAGTAAAAGTACTCATTATGCAGAGTGGCGTCTTTCAGAGTGTATAACGGAGCCTTCAAAGGCATGAAAGATGATATAATTTTTATCCGATACTTTATGCTGATATATTATCTTCTTTTTACCATTTTTTTCAGGACTTTGGGGGCCTCTTCTTTACTTTGTTTGAACAACAGATATCAACGCATAGAGATTGGTGACCAAAACCATTTCCCAGCATGACTTTACTCAGCTCCAACCTGAGTTAGTCTAAACAGCGAAAATAACTAAAAGCCCCTGTGTGAGTATACAGTGCCTTAATAAATCCATGATAATTGAGTCGGTCCTCCCAAGACATACATACAAGACATACAAGACACAGCATCAGCCGTTTCAGCAAGTGCCCCAAAATACAAAAAATTGTTTTTGCTAGAGCGGCCGTAGGTATTATGATGGGAGCAAAGAATAAAGTCAGGTGATGTTGTAATAGGGAGGTAAGAGGTAAGTTCATTGGAATGTGAATCGTTTTGCAGGTACTTGGACTGACTACAGTCAATTTAAAGTTTGATCTCGTGAAAAATCAGAGGATGACCAATGTCATTGCAGTACATTTAGTGGGAACCATGTACAAAATGCTTTGGCACTCCACGTCAAACTCCATGGTAGTTGCTGAGATATTTCACTACTCTGGACATAAAAAGGTGGAGCGTTTTTCTCTGGACTTTCATCTTGTTAGGAGCTCACGCTCCTTAGCTCACACTCACTTATACTCCTGCAGATTATTTGGAACACTTAAATAAGCATGCTTGTATTTATGATTTTACAGTGCAAGTTCCTACTAAACCGTTTTGGTACTTAGTTGGGGTGTACATTTGAGTTATTTATTGCTATTTATGAATACATTACTCATCCTCCATCTTCATACTGAATCTTCCTCTCAAGCTGCTGCTGATTGGGTTTTTTCTGACTAGTTAAGTGAGGCATAATAATCATGGGACTTAATCATAGAGCTAAGAATGGAAGCAGCGGGGTATGTATTCAACTCCCCAGCAGCTATCAAATTAAACCCACATGTTGAAAATGTGCCAGTTTCAAAGCTAATACACCTAAAACAACATAAAACCGCATCTCCCTGCTATTGATCGGAGTTCACAGGTTTCCTATCAGGCCCTGCATCGCAGCTTCATTTTTATTGATTACTTTCCTGTGAGACAGAATCTAGAACATGCAACAGGGGTTCATGACAGGCCAACTTCAAATAGCTGGGGGTTTTGATAAAGTGAGATTGGGTGGCATACCTTTTAAATGAGATTGTTTAATTGTAACAGCACATGTAAATGGTTGAGCTGGTGTTGCTGAAGTATCTGAGAATACACCTTGTAAGCTGTTTGGCCTTGAAAGTACCCACTCTCCCCAGTGTTATAAATAATTGAATGTCTTGTTAAGACTGTCTCTTACCTTGGCGCCCTAAATGACTTTCCCCGGATATTGTAATCACACTTGTCATGCTTAAGTCCTTTGGTTCTTGTAGTCAAAGTCACGGTTTCATCCTCCACTCTCAAATCCCATGGCTGTGGTTGACAATCAAAAACAGAAGTGGGACTACTCTTTTGTCCTTGTCAATCACGAGGAGCCTGACTCTTTTCCTGCAGGCCACAGTCAAGACTTTGGGGAGTGATTGTCAGGTGGCATTACTGTCCCACTAACGCTGCTAAAAGCCAGCTTTTTTACATTACAAAAAAAAAAATGTTGATGCATTATTTAACACAGAGATCAGGCACAATTTCTAGAAGGATCTTGAGTTGTAAAAAGGACGGTCACAGCCCAGACTCCTGGGTGATAGTGAGGCGGCTGTGAAGCACTGTGACAGGCTTCCGTTTCTCTCTTTCTCCCTCACAAATACAAACATACACACACACACACACACACACACACACACACACACACACACACACACACGCATGCATGCATACGACATGGTACTTTGTAATATGGAATGTTATAACTTTATTCTTGCATTTAAAGGAAATCCCTCACTGTCATAAATCTGCAGTCAAGAACTTCTATGTAAAACCTAATACAAAAAATGTATAATAGTCAATGTATTAGTCCGTCTCACAATACTTTCTGACTTCCTTATCCTTTCTGTGGCTCTCAGCCCAAAGCCCATTGGTTTTCTACTGAAGTCATAAATCTTTAACAATGAGTCAAGAAAAATGTATTCATTTTCTATAACCAGTGGGCTGTGTTTTTTTAGCAAACCTTACACAAACAGGAGTAAATACTGCATTTGTTGGGGACTATTTTCACCACGGATTAATACAAGTCTGTGTATTAAGACATCTTTGTTTTTGTCAGTCCTAAAAAGTGCACAGACTTGAGGAAGTTATGGCTGGGCCATGGAATGAAAGCTTGTGGGTGTGTACATCTGTCAGCAGTGGATTTAGTAGCCACCCACCACCAGTTCCAGTTTCACTTCATTCCAGATGTGCACTAGTCACAAAGTTGCAGAGTCATATCTGCTCATATGGCTCCACAAGATACCTGATTATTAAACATATTACACAGAGCGCGTCTCCATTCATTTTCATCCCAGACAGATCACCCATAGGTCTACTGTTCCGAAGAGAATTGCCTAAAATAAGCTGTTTAGATTGTCTTCCTTAGCAGTTATCTTAATGAAGTAACATAACTAATAAGGGATGAGCACAAGGCTGGGCTAAAGTCACCAGATTAACAGCTCACTGATAGTCAGTGCTGAACGGGCACGCTACATTGAACAACAACAAAGAGGCTCCATGGTTCGAACCAAGACGGCAAGGATTTCAAGGATTGAATTTCAATATTCAAAGATCAGGTCGTTCAACCTTGAGAAATGCAGCGTATACCAGATGCACTCCTTCCTTTATTACCTTTCAAAATTATAGCCCTAGAATTGTATAGTGCACTATGTAAGAGTCTAATTCATTCATTCATTATTAGAAGAGGTTCCAACTGTTGCAAATTCGCATTGGCGCCGGTATGAATAGGTTTGAAGCAAAATTGCTTTATAGTCTTTTCAACAGAATTCCTTATAAAACAACTACTTTAGTGCATCGGTGCAGTGTCACAGGGGGATAACATTACAGTAATCATGAATTTAAACCCAGCTTGTGATTGGTATACAGCCCCCAAACAACATTAACTGCCAAAGTCTACATTATCTGTAGAAATAACCATAACGGTAAAATGATTTAAAAGATTAGGTGATCTCCAACTATAGATTAAACTACTTCTAAATCCTAACTCAGATTGTAGTCCTAAATTAAACTTAACCTTAAACTTTAATGTAACTACGGTAACCTCACAATAACCTTCAAGGCCAGAACTAAATGAATCACCTGTGAAAAGACAACTGGCCCAGATGATCTCACACCTCTCAAAGATAGTCCTCATGATATAAGTCTAAAAAATAAGAAGATAACACACACACACTCACACAAAGTGAGAGAAAGAGTGTGTTGAAGCATTAATAAACCAAAGCAGACGCAGGTTCTGGCGGTGCGGTCTTCTAGCTCCTCTGTGGTGTACAACACACGGCGTTGGTGAGAGGCCTGACAGGTAGGGAGGAGAGGCCAGCTGTGAGCGATAGCCAGGTGGTCCCAGACCCTCCCACCACATCAGCCCACCGCTGGCCTGATTGGCATTAATTGGCAGGTGGGGTGGGGTGGGGTGGGGTGGGGGGTCAAGGGGGAACAGAGGGTGGGGCGGATGGGGGAAGGGCTTGGGACAAGGGGTATGAGAAGAAACGGTAAAAGGCAAACTGAGAGAGCTGTGGGCTGTAGGTATCAGAGAAACCAATGAGGCTGCCATTATGAGCCGTATTTACAGATATGAAAGACTCTTGCTTAACTAGCCATCAAAAGTTCCATAAAGATTTTCTTTGTGTGTACACTGGGAATTTAGGACATTTCAGATTTAGCTGGTCAGGCTCACTTCACCTACTTCTGTCCTCACAGAAATATGCTATTGTCCCTCACCACACATGACTTTTTGCTCTTTTGGAAATATTGCAAAGCAAAAGCTCTTATCCAGCCCATGATGTTATGATAATGCACAGAAATGTAATAAGTTTAGTAGAATTTTATGACTATCTCAATAAAATACTCTACATACATACATACATACATACATACATAATACATACGATGTTTATGTCTAAGTCCTATCATATGTCTGGTGCCAGTTTTGCTAAGGTAATATTGATAGAAAGTGTTATTCGTATATATATATATAATATACTCTGTATACCATACATATACAGTCAGAGACCAATGACACACTCTAACACAATCAAAATTCTAAATAGCTAGATTCAAAGCCAAAATTCAAAAGAATTCAAATGATTTCAATGGAAATATTTAATCAGCTGATTGAGTTTTCTTGGAGTCAGATTCTCCTTTTTTTTCTTATGATTTTCTAATGACAATATCTGGCTTTAATATCAACAAGGACTTGGCTTTGTTTATATTATGGCTTAAGTACATTTTTTATCATGTACCTGTGTTCACCAACTTTAGAGGAACATAAGTACCTCT
Source organism: Anoplopoma fimbria (assembly GCF_027596085.1). Classification (NCBI taxonomy): domain Eukaryota; kingdom Metazoa; phylum Chordata; class Actinopteri; order Perciformes; family Anoplopomatidae; genus Anoplopoma; species Anoplopoma fimbria. The sequence continues at coordinate 2,125 of NW_026553229.1, read as the reverse complement.
TATCATTTTGAGTACATGTTAAGCCCTAGCACTACAAAAAATGCCTAAAATAACTCAAATCAATGAGGAACACGTCCATAACATTAAGGTTGGTGTCCATTAAAGGGGGTAGCTAAGAAATAACAATCCAATGAGTGTAAACCTATTTCCATTAATATTCCAGAATAAATGCAGATTCAATAATGGAAGCAATAAGATTTGTTTCATGGCCTAGTATTAATAATAATAATAATAATAAATAGTAATGTAAAATGGTTATCAACATTTTTAAAGCAATAGCATCATCATAGCCAAGATCCACGACACGTAACATATAACACATTCAGCGGTGTTTGGCAAAAATAACATAAGCCCTGGTGAAATACTTGAGACCATCTTTCATCAACACGGGTGGACCCAGTACCGGGTCCGTCAGGCTACACAGGTATTTAAATCAAACACTGAAATCAAATTTGCACAATACTTGTGACCAACTACTGATTGGTATGGGACCATGATAAAGGTTGAACCTTGGGGATAAGCAGCCTCATTTACTTGCATTGTATACATTTGTTTTTACCATATGGATGGTTATAACTGGCTATCTAAGGCCAATATAAGCTGAAAGCATCGGTCTAATCCCAGAGAGCAGGAGCTGCTTCACTGTGACCTTCACAGACAGTGGGTCACGCTGCCATCAGCCTCCTGCTGACCATCAACTGCTGCGTTGAACAGAAATCAATACTGAGACACAAAGTCACAAGTTTATGTACTTGCCTCTTAAATTCACCATTGCTTTTAAAGCCGCTCCTCACAGGCCTGGTTTCAAGATAAACATAACCCTCATGACTCCCCGTAATTGTTTGTTGAACAGTTCAGACAAACTGGCTGAATGAACGGAGGCTCTTAATAGTGTCTCCTTGTCACTCCGGTGACAGTTACTTTTCAGGGACTAAAAAACATGTTTTTTTCTCTCCCTTTCTCAAGAAAACCCTTTTATCTTCATGTTTTACCCATCTCTTTTTGCCTGAACCTGGGTGACTCATCCTTTCTTCCCTCTGTGCTAAATTGATGGCAGTGCAGGAGTTAATTGTTCAGGCATGTGTTTGGCTTCCTGGTGGAGAGTGGATGTGGATCAGGGTGGGGTCAGGGTTCACAATGACATCTTTTTTCTGGGCACTGGAAAGGGAGAAGAGGCCATGGGAGAGTGCTGAACATGGAGGTGAATAGGAGTTCCACTAAGGCACTTAAACCTGTCTCTATACAGCAGCCAACAAAAGAGAAAAATCTTGGTGCACACTAGAGACGATAGCATATCCAATGAGAGACACTGCTCCATAGAAACTCAGTAAGACATGACACTTTTTAAAACGTTGGACACACAAAGAGCCTCCATTGGTCTGCATGAAAGAACTGTGACATACAGTAAATTGGCTTTCGACAGTGAACTCTTTGAAACTTCAAAAACTTTTATTTATAATTTGAAACAGCCTCAGCTCAAAGGATTCAATTACTGCCATTTATTTTTCTTAGGCAGGTTTTACTCCGAAAGGTCTATTAATGGACAGGTTCAAATGAAAGATGGCTTAAATCAAAGTGTGGAAAACCACAAACTGAATACCACGGAATTAAAATGTTATCTTTCCTACAAGTCCAAGAAGCTATTGTACTCTGAACATACACATATCCTGGAAAAAAAAATCTGAAATATTTAAATCTTTAACATATGTTTTAATACATTTCAAAAAGATATGATTGCCGAATATATTGTGTCTTAAAAGACAGGTTTAATTATATATATTATTTAAAACAACAATAAACTGATAAAACTAACAAATATTGCTTGATCTTCTTCAGAGCCATAGAGCTCCATTTAACTTACAATTAGAGATAACAATGGACTACAATTTAAGAATGTATATGCAAATAGACATAACAGCAAGCATTTGTGGAAAACATTTAACCAATTTTGAACATTGAAGAAAAAAAATGTAATAGTGAAAAAAAAATGAATGCAGATACAGTTGTACACAACATAAAACCCTGAAACAGAAGTTTATAGAGTGAGAGGTTCTTGGATGTTATTGTCCCAGAATACAAATCACAAAGGAAAAGGAAGAGCTGCCCACACATGGGAATAATTGAT
>NW_026553228.1:0-30628 GCF_027596085.1 Anoplopoma fimbria | reverse complement strand
GACCAAATGTATGGACCCATAATCTAGTAAACTTCGTTTACTGACTGTTCATTTAAAGTACATGTGCTGTCTGTGTGGGAGAGATAGAGTTAGACCTGCAGTGTTGTAACTAAGCTTGAAAAATAAAACTTCTAAAAACTTCCACGAAATGTGTCTGTTTGAGTTCATGGAGGAAGATTTTAGAGGAAGTTCTTAAGTATCAAGCATGATGAGTATCAAGAGTAGTGTAATCGTATTATCTGTAACCAAGCAACCAATGTGCTTCCTGTTTACACCGGCATGCGCATGCCCAGTGTACGTGAATAGTCACGTGATATTCGTTTTCAGGGAGCAAGTCTGGACGCACATCATTTCGAAAACGATGCTGAAACGCATGTGTGGACGGAGATCTTAAACCCCGTTTTCATTTGAAAACACAGCTAGGACCTAAGGCTACTCCACTACCCAGCATGCTCCTGGAAAATAAGATTACATTACAGTCATTTAGCAGACGCTTTTATCCAAAGCGACTTACAATCAGTAGTATATTACATGTCATTCACCCATTCACACACTGATGACAGGCTACCATGCAAGGTGCCACCATCAGACTCTAACTAACATTCATTCACATCCAGTCCACACCGATGGCAAGCCTTCGGGAGCAACTTGGGGTTAAGTGTCTTGCCCAAGGACACATCGACTGCCGAAGCCAGGTATCGAACCACCGACCCCCTGATTGGAGAACTACCTTGCTCTCCACTACGCCACAGCCGCCCTGTAGAAGTCAGAGTTGATGGACAATGTTTCCATCATGTTTAATTTTTAATGTGAAGATGTCGGCCATATTATCTAATTGTTTTTGTTGCTGCTGTTTACAGTCCTTATCATGAAAATTAAAAAATGCGCTACAGGAATGTACTACTGTTTTTGTTTTGTTATGTTTTTCATGTTTTATTGGTGTTAGAAATGGGCTCCAACTGACTTTGGATGTGCATCCCTCATTATTGCATAATGACAATAGATCCTTGAACCTTGAATCTGCCAACCTTTTCAATCTAGTCTCAAAGCAATTCATTTCCTATACAACAATGCATCGATATGTTTGAGGGATTTTAACATATTACAATTAGGTTGTTAACCATAGTCCACTGATTTCAACACAGAAAGGTCTATGGGCAGGTCAACCATGCACATAACTGTTGACTTATTTTTATTTATGTCCTTAACCCTAAAATACTCACTTATTAAATATTTTAAGCCAAACCCTGACCAAGTAGTTTTTTTGTTTTTGTTTCAATTTTCACAACGTAAATCACGTGTTTGATACTGCGTCTGTAATCTGGGGGAAAATAAGTTTCCCAGAAAACTTAATTGAGGTTTCAGTTTAGTTGCATTGGAACGTAATTTGTAAGAGACAGGGAGGATATAGTGGGTTTATAAGGGCGTTTGTCACTGTTAACAGGATCTGGAAACAGCACAAGTGAGAGCGGTGAGACTTTAAAAGCGTTTCAAAGAGGCAAGAGGCACTGCAAGAAAACAAACTGGTGCTTTGTTTAACCAACTTGTGTGTGTTAGACATAAGCTATTTATCTCATCAGCTCATGTTTTGTACAGTAAGTGACATTTTTCTGGGACTGACAGACACTGATTGGTCCCATGGTTGGAGCAATGGCTCAAAGAGATGTATTCGAGCAATATGTATCTCGGTGCACAAAAGACAAACAAAAGACATCTAAAGGACGAGGTGAACCTGACGATAACAGCTTCAGACCGTGACAGATACATTCTGATCTGTGTTCCTGTCCACAAAGAAGCTGCATGTCAGCGCAACCAAACACCAGCAGTAAATAATGACAACAAGAGCAACCGCCACGCACATGAGCTCATCCTTTGACAAGCCCTGACCGCCCTTCAGCGGAGAGGCGGGAGCTTCAGAGCGGTGACACGGCTCTCCTAGTCATCTGTTACAATAGAGGCCCGTTTCGTCTGATCCCACCGACCGCTTTCAACTGCTGCCAGGGCCACAGGAAGCCAGTCATGCTCAGTGTGCAAGTGTATGTGTGTGTGCGTGTGTGTGTGTGTGTGTGTGCCTGTGTGTGTCCAGCAGGGAAGGGGTCTCTTGTCTCTCGATTTTCCGCCCTGATTGGAGTGAATGAGTGGCCATTCTGTTGCCCAGCTGAATCTCGCAGTCTCTCGTTTTCTTTGAGTTTGCAGTGCGGAGGCAAAATGACACTCTTACAGCTCGAGACGTGACATCATCGCAGGCCATGAAGCTTGTTTGCATGCCAAGGATGCACACCTTTACACACTGTTTTAAAAAGGTCTAATAATTGATTCATTGAATGCTGTAAAGTAGTAAAGAAACAGGGAATATTATTTATTGCTTTCCCGCCCAATCAGTTTTAATGGATTTTTGATGCCAAAAGGCAAAAAGCCAATAGGCTTTTTCAAGGTCTAGTTGTAATAAATAACATTAACAGCAGCCTTCATCTTTAGTTATTAAATAGACTTGTGCTTTTCAAAATGTATTTTTTGGAAAAACAAGGTCAACTGGAACATTCAATTTTTCTGCTACATATTTTGTAGACCTTTATTTATTTTTTTAAGTGACTAATTGCAAATCAAAAGTCATTACCATAAAATGGCACTCACTTTAAAAAGAACTTTTATTTATCCAATGATTATTAGGTTTTTTTTTAAACACTGTCTGTTACTGTCTAGCCACCAAAGGCCCGTTGAGAGAGGAGAAGCTTTGACAGAAATGTTGTGCCTGTCTGAGTCGTCTTCAGTTATTACTGTGTGCTCAAAGCAGTGAACTTAATGAGGTGAAGGTTGCTGGTGTTATATGAATGCTGACAGAAATACCTGCAAACACTGTGCAGGGCTGTAGGAAACTCTAAAAAGTTTAAAGGTTAAAACATAACAAAAAATGTATAAAACTATACCAATATCCATTTAGATAGTTTACATAGCATTTCTATTGAATAGCACCATAATGAGTTTGTATCATAGGTATGTAATATATAATAACATTCTAATTTTAAATGGAGATGTGATGCTGATTTTGAAGTTCCTGGGAATCAGCATCACCAACAACCTGACATGATCCTCAAACATCTCCATGCTGGTAGGTTCTTTATCAACTTTTAGAGAAAAATAGAAAGCATCCTGTCTGGAAACATTACAAACTGACATGTGATGTGCATAGCCCAGACAGTGGATGATTAAAACCGCCCAGAACATCATTGGTACCCATCTACTGAGCATCAGTGCTATTGGTGAGAAGAGGAGCCTGTGAAAAACGAAGGGGATATTTAAAAACAAAACCCAGCCAGCCACAACCTGGTAAACCCTGCTGCCCCGCAACCCTGCTGTACAATGATAATAAAATAATAAAATAACCTTGCAACCTTGTAAATGTATAATGAAATTCCATCAAAGATGTGAAAGGGTTCATAAATGAATCATGCAGAATAAATCTCACTAATAATGGAAAAGTATTCTATAATTCAAAGGAAAAGGTTTTCAGTCAGAAGTACACAAAAAGTTAAAAGTGGTGATGGTTGACTTTAATGTTTTCATGTAGCAGCAGTGATGTGAGCCCAGTGTGTTAGGCTAAAGGTCAGTCTTCAGTGTAAAGAAGTGCAGAAGCTGAAGCGGCCTATGACTCTCTCATAATGCAGCCCCACTTATACATTACATCTAACAGGACGGGAACTTTTCTTTCAAATCAGCGCTCTTCCTTTCAACTAAGCTTCCGCCTGCAGCAACTCATATCAAATGACTGTATACATCAGGACGTGCGGGGTCTTGATGGTGAACACTTTGTAGCGTGTGTGTTTGTGTGTGTGTGCAGCACGGAGTTTACAATTTTTTAAAGATTTGTTTTCACTGTAACCAAGGATTGACTTTAAATATGCCAGACTTCCACCCTAATATCTCTCCAAATCCCTGTGAAAATTATGACTCAATCATCGCCAGAGGTAATGACTGTTTACACTCTATTTTACAGCGAGGTTTTTTATTTTTTTAACGATCAATCTGTTTAGTGGGAGTGTTGACTCAGTCGCTCAGACTCGTATCCCTTGCCCCCCGGTCTTTTGCTAATTTTCTTCCGCAAAGAACGAATACGATAATGAGCCTTTGCAAAGTCCTTTGCCGTTGGACGTGGAACAGATATTCTTTGCAAAAGTTCCGCTGGAGCAGGAGGGCCAAAAGTGAGAGGTTACATGGATTGAGGGCACTCTGGCAAAGCGTGTCCGCTCTCACATCCTCCCACACACCAGCGCCACGCATCATGTCAGACACAGAAACACACACATAACGTTTCACCACACAGGCTGAGCTCTAGTGCACAGTTTTGGCACATGATCAAACAGTGCAATACACATAGAGTTGGCTTTCATTGTTGTGTTCAGAGACGCAAACCTCAGAAGAAAAGCTGGAGCAACTTAAAATCAGATAGACAAAAGGAAACATACTGAATAGATAATGCCTTTTTTATGTCATGTTGTATTCAAATTTATGCATTTCTTTTTTTTTGGGGGGGGGGTGGATTGTGATTTTGATTTCCTTCACAGGCAGAATGTATTAAAATGAAATATTTGCTATGGTCTGATGTGGAGACTGCTGTTTCATGAAACTAGAAACATGATCTGGGAAATCACTTCATTTAACTGTGATGTTCTGTGTCTGTCCTCTCACACAAGAGAAATCCCCTCATCCGGCGTCTGCACGAGCATGTTTCACGACAGACACTGCTGTCAGAGCCGTGGTTTACAGACAATTACAGCAAACAATACGCAGTTCTTTTCTGACAGTTCTCATCTTGGATTCCAATTCAGAGAAGGTGCCGGAAGTTGAGCAGAACAAAACACAATGTGTCACTTTCTGTGCACTGACTGGCAAGGGGAATATAAAAAAATAAAATCAGTGGGAAGATATCAGAATAAATTCAAAGAAAGTGCTGCACATCTCTGACTTGTAGGCCCAAAGATCCTGTAAGATGTTCCACACGAACAGCACAATAAAACTCAATATCCAAAATGATTTTTCCCCCTATGCTCTCGTTATCCGAGCTGGTCTACATCGGTCCCCTTTATAAGTACCAACTGGAGCTCATATGAGGATGTGATTAGATTCCTGATAATTAATTATTAGTATTATCAGCAGGTTGCTGTCCTGATGTTGGCTGCCACTCAGTGTGTGACAATGTGTGTTCATCTTGTCCAAGCCGCCAGGAGGAGTACCGGACTGTGTGCTGATGACGCTAGCGGCTAAAGTCAGAAAGAGGAACTGAGCCGGACTGGCACTTTCAAAATAAATCTGGGATATGTATTTTCTCCCAGATTACAGTGGCATGTTTGAATCATGTGAATGACATTAACATTATGACTTAAACTGAAACAAAATAAAACACAAAACAAAACTTGGTTAAAAAACGTCATAGATTGTCTTAAAAATAAGAATGTTTTAATGTATTTGTGATACGTCCAAAACAAATAAGGAAACAGAAAAAACTCAAAATGTAGTTGACAATGCAGTTTGATTGTATGGGAATGTAATTTTTAGGAGACCAGGCCGATATTTACTGTCTTATCAGTTTCAAAACTGATAAGACAGTTTTGAAACTGTGATGTCATGGTGTACTTACACACTAGCATACATCTTTACATCACTGCAGCAAGGTGAGACGTTAAACCACTGGAGGTCAGAAGAAACAGCATTTGTGAAGCTGCTCTTTAAAAGCAAACGAGTCATATTAACATATATTATCTCTGCATCGAGGGTGCAGGCAGACAGCTGGCTGAGGAGGACATTAAACTCCTTATTACCATTTATGTTGCTATTATCAGTACTGCTTATGCATACAGTTAATTGGCTACTGCTTAAAAGTATGTAAAACCAAGTGACAACTGATGAATCGAGATTCGTATGAACCTGCATTAAACTGGTGCATTACGTTCCGTATTTCCTGCTATGTGTGCTTAAGTGTAGACTTAAATGGGTGAGTCATGCCCAGTTATTTTATCAATGTATGCATGAACATGTGTCAAACTGAATTCTCAATGCAGAGAGAGCAAAAATCATCATTTAACACTACCTGAGTCCATTAATCACTTGAAGAAGAAACGTTTCCCTCGCACCAATGTTGTGTTTTGTACTGAAAAAGCAACCAAACAAAATGCACGCACAATTATTTCTGAGGAATTATTTGCATGTACCAAATAAAATAAACTTACTCAAAAATAAACTATTCATTAGATGGGATGAGTTTGAAGTGGCAGAAAGGGGATGTAACAAAATAGAGTTTCCCTGCATAGTATTGAATTTCTTTTGCAATTTTGTTTCATTCAAAAGCCTCAGAGTGTTGGCAGAGTGCAGGCAGCTGTACATTCTGAGTGAAACATGGCTCTTTAATCGGTTATTCATAGCTTTCTGCTGCCTCAAGGCCACCCTTGTTGGCAAACAGTGCTTTGAAAGCTAAAAAAAAGTGCACTGCAAAGAAACAGCGTATAATGAAGCTGTTATAAGAGCATGTATACAGCAGTAACGCTTTTGATACACACTACAGGACCAATTAGCAGCAGAGAATTCTCTGGGTGCACAGGAACAGGAAATGAAAGCACTTAAAACGTTCAAGCGAGCAAGAGATGCAAATGTGGTTTATTTTCTTATTCCAGGGTATTCACTACAGAGAGACGGGAGGGTTTATCAGTCATTTATCACACGCTTTACTGAAGAAAACATCCACTGGGTTTCACTAAGGACTTTATTTCTCAATCCTTTTTTTTTTGGTACACACAGCTGCCGCCAAAGTAAAGTTGTTATAAGTATCCGAGGAGGCCTGCATTTGACCACTGGGACTCAAACAACTTTAAGCTTTTTTGCCAATCACAATTTTAAAATACATAATTTGGGCAGTAACTTCCTTCTGATTAGCTTTACAAGACACTTAATACTTGATTTTCTCTTAAACTTTCTTGTTAAAAACCAACACATTCTCACTCCCAACTTCAACGCATTGTCAGTGGAATTAAACTTCAAACTACGAAGCTCTAAGTTCCCCTCTATCCTCAGTTTTGAACGTGGCAGGGATGGCATGTCAGTTTTCACCTTGTGTATGTTGTGTCTTTTCAAAATAAACTTCCGTCTTCACAGGAAGTTAGGTAAAGGCAACAAAACCACTTAGTTAGGTTTAGGAAAAGAGTGTTGTTGACACTCTTGACTTAACTTTACTGATAAACGAGTCACATGACCAACGACTCACGTGACAAAATGTCAATGCTTACTTGTATTTTCACACGCAGTGCAGTGTTAGTTTGACCCGTCCACCTCCCCTGTGTCGACAGTCTTGCTCTTTATACTACACCAGCTGCTCTGACCATCTGGTAATGATGCGTGTGGGTTTAGATTGGAGTTAGTTGAAAGTGCTTGGCAGATGCCAAGGTGCACTGACCAACTATTGGTATTTGACAAGTTTGGAGTGAGATCGGGTTGCAAATACAGACATGGAAACGTGGATAAAATGCTGTAAACATTGAACCGAGTTGACCTTCGCAAAGGCCCGCCCTGATCTCACATGGCACACATACAGTTTACCATAACAGCAGAGGCAGATTTACGACTCTCAATTTTCTTTTTCTTTAGATAGAGGTCAACTTTGTCCGCTGAGATGACAACTTGTGCTAGCAGATTTGATCAGATTTAGCTCGCTAGCTAATTAAGCTAACATTCGTTCCATAAATTGTTGAATTGCTGACTTTCTCCAACTGACTCATTCAACAGCAGGAACCCTGTAAAAGTCATAAAAATAGTCTTAAATATGCACTTGATTGATTGATTTGTAGTCAGGTTTTTTTATATATGTCATCAACTAAAGTTTGAACTATTCTATGTAGTACTGAAGCTCCAGAAACTATATTTGTTACTGTTACCTAGTCCTAGTAGTCTTGTGGACGTCAGGATATTGGAGCTTACCTTGCAGATTGGGAAATGTTCTCCCATAAGGCATTAGATGTGAGAGAACATGGGGGGAAGGGCCACTGACAAATATTTACAGACCGGAGCAATTCATTGTCATTTCTCCTAATCCACTGGTTGCCATTTACCTATGCACAACAAAAAAAGTCAAAGTAGTCACACATGGACAAAAACTCCCACTCTGGTGATTTGGTGTCTGACTAATTAAACAACTGATCAGAACGTGAACACTGGTTTCTGCACAAAGAGTCTCTGAAGCCAAATTAAAAAGCTGTGATCTTTTCGGCCTACTGAAGCCTCCATCTGATGAACTGAACCAGTAGTGTGTAGTTCATCCACTTCTCAAACATTTTATTTTTAATTTAAAGCAAGAGAAAAATACACTTTAGATTTATGGAAACTGCATTCTTCTCTATCCTAGTATCCTTACAGAAGTATGAACTACTAATTATGATGCATTTATAGCTTCCCAGGGAACCAGAGAGGACAGGTTTACTGTAGCTGAAGTTAGTGAATATTGTTGGTTTGCAGCGTCATTGTCAGGAAATAGTCTGAACTAACTAATAAGGAGATTTCATTTCAAATTTTTAAAGTGTAAAATGCTTTGAAAAAATTCTATATATTTTTCTTTTCTGAAACACTGTTTACATATCTTTGATTTGACTCAACTTCATTTTGGATTTTTCATTTGGACCGAGGGTGTTATTGACCATCCATGTGTTGATGCCAGAGTTACAGTTAACATTTACAATATTAACCTGACGGTTAGGTTCTCTGACAGGAGGGGTTATCAATTTAGATATAATAATTGTACACATATAATATCATGGTATAAATATCATGTTGTTAGTTGGGAGAGATTACCCATTTTCCCCTTGTATGTAATCCAAGGAGTACAAACATCATAAAGAAGAAAAGAATATGGCAGGGGAAACGCCTGTGTACAAAATAAATAATGAATTGTAAAGAATGGAGTGAAGGGCAAACATTTCTGTGATGTTCAGTTTGAGTTGAGTTTACAGTTGAGGTCATTAGTTAGATGCAGTCCTGAAAGAAGGATTCAGAAATTTTACATAGGTCAAAATACTTATATCACACTATGAAAATACTCATAATATTAAACACTAGAAGTTAAGAGTTAGTGGAAACTCCTTTACATACTGTTTGGTAATTTAATCTACAGCATGCATAATTTTCTAAAACATCATCGTATATTTGTTGCCCCCACCATCCCGTGAGAACAACATATCTCTAAATAGTCAACTTCTCAGAAAAACAGCCCTGTGTTCAGCTTTGTGACGACGCATTTTCCAACTGAGCCAAGATGCTTTTAAAATAGTTTATTTAGCTTAAAATGAAGTGGAATTTTCTGTACCCAAAAAGGAACATTTCACCCGTTAGTTCATCACACACATTCAAAAATCAACATATCTAGAGATACATGGTTCTCATTGGGATGTGTTTAAAAATTGTAACCTAAAACCTTTTGTATTTGTTGCTGTCTAGCCCCATCTTGTGGCCTACTTTGGTACTGCCAGGAGCTGTATAATATTCATGTGATCCAGGAATGATTTGTACAAGAGAATAATAAATGATAGTCGATTTCCTCTCAGAAACCTTGTTTTAGTAGTATAAAACATAGAACAAAAATGTCCCGCACACTGTCTTCTTCACTTGTTTATAAATATATTTTAGTAACAACGTTTCGGTATGTAGACCTTCATCAGGTTATTTAAAAAAAACTAAAAAAAACTATATATTTTTAAAACCCCGCCTCTCACATAATTTCTTAAGTACAATATTATGATATCTCATCCTTACCATAAATATATAGGATAGAGAAGGAGCCAGACAGTGAAGCAGAAAGACAGACAGTCTGTTAGGTCCAGAGAGATGGATAATACCAGCCTGCAGAGATAAAGATACTGAGGATAAGAAAGTAAGATAAGATAAGATAAGATAAGATAAGATAAGATAAGATAAGATAAGATAAGATAATCCTTTATTAGTCCCGCAGCGGGGAAATTTGCAGGCTTACAGCAGCATAGAGTAAAGTGCACACAAGAGACATAGTAAAGAAAGACAAGGTAAAATAAAAAATAAAAATAAAAAACAAGTATTATAAATAAGCAATAAAAACAGTAGAAAAACACAATAACTGAAATATAATATTTACAGACAGAAAAAACCTATTTTAACTATTATTGCACAGTGTATTGTATTGCACATGTGTCATGTGGTCTGCTGGGAGCAGAGCTGGTTGTGCAGCCTGACAGCAGCAGGAAGGAAGGACCTGCGGTACCTCTCCTTCACACACCGGGGGTGAAGCAGCCGGTGGCAGAAGGAGCTGCACAGAGCTGCCAGGGCGTCCTGCATGGGGTGGGAGGTGTTGTTCATCAGGGATGACAGCTTGGCCATCACCCTCCTGTCTCCCAAAGTGTAAGTAAAAGAGCTATGATCAGCTGATGGTGTGGGTCAAGCACCAACGTGACACCAGCAGATGTGACAGTGTCAAGGCAGGGTGAAGTCCCTCGTTAAAGCAGCGCACATGTGTGCACACTGAACTGGAATCTGGAGTCTGCTGCAAAAAGTAGTCAATAAAATATTGTCAAAAAACTGAAAGAGCAGTTTCCTCTTTCTTGTTTATTTGCTACTGCGAATTCTACACTAAACAATTTCAATGTAAAATAATGGCAGCAGAGAGGCCAGTAATTTACTGTTATGTCTCTGTTGATGGTGGTATCTCATTATATATTGGTTTACAGTATGTGATATACTGTAGTAGAGTAACTGGGGTTTACTGCCATTTTAAAGTATAAACCAGCTTGTTACCATTTATTTACAAAGGGGTGTAAAATCTGCTATCATAGTGTTTTCTTTGCAAGGAATTTAAAGTGGAATAATGTCAATCTCTGGCATAATTTCTCACTTAATTTTAGAAAAAGACTTAATTATAATACTGAATACAAGGTTTGCTCCTTTTCTTTTTACAGGGAACAAGGCTTGGACCTTGACCTGATGTAGAGATATTGTTTTCTCTTCCCATACGTCTTAAGGCACACTGTATTTGTAACATCGGAGGGCAAGCTTAGCTATTTTAGCTCTGGAAAAGATGGAAGTTCAGCTTCCCCTTTTCAACCGTAAAACAGTTGTTGTCTCTAGGTTGTGAAGTAGTAGTGTTGATCCGTGATCCGTACGGTTCCCCACTCGCGGTTTTGCACGCATGTGAACCATGGAATAATTACACCGTTTAGTGACATCGTTTTCTGACAATATTCAGTAAAATATGTAATTTATTATTTAGCATTTATTCTTTTTTAGTCGCTGAGCCCTGATAATGTTACATTGCAAACTATTAATCCGTGTTTAAATTGACAAGGAGGTGGCAGCAACGCTAAAGGCCAACATAGAAGGTTTTGATGCGTTCAGGCCATGTTTGGTGAAAATGGGGTGAAGGTGAATTATAACGTTATCACGATGCGTTCACATGTAAGCTCATGTAAAATGTGTGGGTGAGAAACTTGAATAACATTTCAATCCATAATATGCAGTTTCATTTCTATGAAGGAAAAAAAAAATATATATATATTACAATAACAAAGAAAAATAATTTACTATTACATTTAGTATTTTTGATGGTTTACACTGACGTCAGAGAGGTTGAAACGGAAAAAAACTGTCTGGAGCCTTGTAGACCAGCTGTATAATCAATATGGATCATCAATGATCGGCAATTAGTATCAGCGGCAAAAAACGTGATCAGGCGTCTCTAAAAGTTCTATCTGCTCCCATTTTTCTCTTGAGCTAATCTGCTCCGTGATCCGATCCGAACTGTGAGTTTTATGATCTGATGCACCACTATTGTGTCGTAATTAGTATCAGCATCAAGGAGGCAAAGTTAGCCCCTGTTAACTTTGCTTTTTCATATTGTCATGTGTGTTGCAATTCAAACAGGTTGTTTGTTAAAATATGAGATAAGTAGAAAAAGGCAAAGGTCCCTTACAAGACCGACATATTGTGGGTGCTATTGAACACATGTTGGCTTTCATGTGAGAGTCAGTTCAACAGTCATGACCACACTAACAAGCTGACACAGCATTGACAGACTATCATCTTGTAAAGTGGATATGTCAAACATGTCTGCCAACATTTGCAGATATAAAAATCCAGTACACAGAGAGCACCATTAGCATTCATTTGGAGTCTTGTTTTCAGGCCATCAGACTGACCCAAGTCCAATAGTCACTCTGCAATAACCTCCAACTTGTTTGAAATATTAGGCTCTTAGGTTTCTAAATGCTCCATTTTGTCCGCTAGTTACTTGGAAACTTTGGTGCTCACACGTGTACAAAAAGCACATGTTTTAAAGATTAAGTTGAAACTGACAGCATGTTTGGAGCCAGCATGTCCCTTCTAAAAGAGAAATCTTACAAACTATCAAATGACATTAAGAGGAGCTAGTATTCAAAGACTGATCTTGAACACAACTGAAGTTGCAAAAAATACATGATTTTAAAAAAGGGAGTTTGATCTGACGTGCTTTAGGACACCTCTTTGAATTCTGCAGAATTTAAAACAAAAAAGAAAACTAATGAGAGAAGTGGGGGAAAAGGTGCAGAAGGCAGCAACCAAGCTAAATCCACCCTTGTCCCACGCTCCCTTTTCCACTTGTCAACATCCTGCTGCAAGGGGTATCTCTCTGGCAAGGTCAGGGGATTTTGTTCTGGCCCCAGTCTCCTTGCAGATTCCCAATCATCTTCCGTTTGGACACCATTGCTGCTGCTAAGATACAAACAATGTAGGAGGTTGGACATCAATGTCCATCAGTCCACATTCTCCTCTTTCTTTTCTCATTTCCTTCTCCAACTCTTTCAAATGTTCCGTCAGCTTGCATCATTTTCTGGCATTCTGCATGTCTGCCACCTTCTCTTACATTTCCTCCTTCTACATCTTTTCTTCCATGTCCCCCCCCCATCTTTCTCCACATTCATTGCTCACCTCCTCCTGTCCTCCCTTGTTAATGTGCAGAAATCATTAACCCTTGCTTGGGTTCAGTCCTGGGGCGGTGGATGGGATTAAGTTACCTCAGGAAGGGTAACACTTGTCAGGTCAAGTGTCCAGACTGAAAGTTGGTGCTGACATATCCAAATTAAACTCCCTTACATCTGCCTACAGTATCCTTCCTCCAGACACAGACAGACAGGGGAGGGTGTGACTTTTATGCATGATTAAATAATGAATAATCTGTTTGTGAAATCAAGAAGTCTAATTCAAGGTTCAATAAAGTCCTGAATCATCAACAATCCGAAAATAGATGAAAATAAAACTCAGAGATACAGATATATATTTTTTTTTGGCACAGAAAGACTCCAATTATCCTTATCCTGTAAGCACGCAGGATTAGTTTCAACAATGTTTACAGATTGTATAGCCCAAATTTGTGATTTTGGGCTATACAATATAAATTGATTTGAAACTGAATTAAAAAGTCATAGTATAATAAGTGATAAAAAAGTAATTTTATCGTATGCCAAAACAGTCACATTATAGTATGTCGTAAAAATGTCATAGTAGAGTATATCATATCATGTCATAGCAGGTCATAGTATAGCATTTAATAAAAAATCATAAAATGTCATAGTATAGTATGTAAAAAAGGGTAAAAAAAAGTCATAGTATAGCATTTCTTAAAAAGTCTTAAACAATCCTAGTATAGTATTTCATAAAAAGTCAGCATCTTACATTAAAATTCAGATTGTAGTTAATCATTAAAAGTCATAGTATGGTTTATCAAAAAGTTTAATTCTATACTTTAAACAAATTGTGAAAAAATATAGTAGAGGATGTCATAAAAGCTTGTATTACGATATGTAAAACAGTCCATAGTATTTAAACAAATCATGTTTAAGTATGTAATATAAATAATATAAAATAATATAAAGCCATAAAAAAGTCAGAATAGAAGGTCAAAAGAGTCATGAAAGTACTAAAGTGTGTCTTTAAAGTTATACAATTAGAGTAAAGTATGTCAAAGTAATAGACGTCATTAAAAGTCATAAAAAGTCTTAGTATGGAAAGTTATAAAAAGTCATAAAATAATAGTAAAATATTTTTATATAAGATCATTGTCATATGTCAAAAAAGTGATTAAAAATGATATATACACTATGACTTTTTTATGATTTTTTCTTGCATAATGTACAGTGACTTTTAATGACGTACTATGACACACTCATAGTACGTCATTAAAAGTCACAGTACATTATGCAAGAAAAGGTCATAAAAAAACAATGCTGTAGTATGTTATAAAAAGTCATAGCATAGTACTTTATGAAAAGTCATGGTATAGTGTGTCAAAAAAGTAATAGATTTGTATATCATAAAAGTGATAAGAAGTCATATAGAAGATAATAAAAAGTCCCAGACTTACTGTAGAGTTTAAAATAAATCATATAAAAGTGTTTTAGTATAGTATGTTATACATGTCATAGTACAGAATGTGAAAAGGTAAAGAAAAAGTCAGAGAATAGTATGTTAAAAAAAAGTCCTAGTGTAGTATATCAGAAAAAATTATAGTCAATTCAAAGTGGAGGACAGTGTCATAAGAGTAGCATAGCTCCTTTCAGGTATAGCTCACTATGTAATGTGGGCGTGAGAAGTGAGAGAGAGACAGAGAGGTGGCAGTGGATGCACTCAGAGCAGATTGAGGTTGTAGATCGGACCAGAGAAGAAATGTTTTTGTAAACATTACAGATGCCTAATATTTATCATGTATACAGTGATATATAAGCAGATTTCTCAGTGTTCCATATAAACATCATATCTTGAATATGACCAGAACAGGGATAACAGGACAGGGATGTCCATAAACACACACAAAGACTGAGCATTTTCATGAATTCAAACAGTAAACTGTTAAAGGAACAATGTGTAACATTTATGTGGATTAACTGGCAGCAATGGAATATAATATTAATTACTATGTTTTAATCAGTGTATAATCACCGGAAAATAACCCATTTGTATCTTCCTAGTGAGCGGGTCGTCTATTTCTACACCAGCCCAGAACGGACACTTTTCATTTGTACTTTTTAATGTTTTGATGTCCTGTGTTACATTACATTACATTACAGTCATTTAGCAGACGCTTTTATCCAAAGCGACTTACAGGAAGTGTATTCAACATAGGTATTCAAGAGAACTACTAGTCACCAGAAGTCATAAGTGCATCTCCTTTCTTAAACAAGCATCTAAAAGCATAAACCAGAGCAAAAGTATAGTGCAGAAGCAAATTACTACGAAAACAATAATTGCAACAGACTAATACGAATACAATAAGTGCTACAAACTAATACGAATAGGATAAGTGCAGTAAACGAATACGAATACAATAAGTGCTACGAGGAAGGCTCAGGGTAGTACTTCTTGAAGAGGTGAGTTTTCAGCCTGCGCCTAAAGATGGGCAGCGACTCTGCTGTCCTGACGTCAGTGGGGAGTTCATTCCACCACTGAGGGGCCAGGACAGAAAAAAGCTGTGACCGGGTGGATCGGCCGCAGGGACCTCTGAGCGACGGGGCAACCAGTCGCCCCGAGGCAGCAGAGCGAAGTGGTCGGGCGGGGGTGTAGGGCTTGACCAAGGCCTGGAGATAGGAAGGAGCTGTTCCTTTCACTGCCCTGTAGGCTAGCACCAGAGTCTTAAACTGGATGCGAGCTCTTACAGGGAGCCAGTGTAGAGAACGGAGAAGGGAAGTTGTGTGGGAGAACTTGGGGCGATTGAACACCAGACGTGCTGCAGCTTTCTGGACAAGCTCCAGAGGTCTGATGGCCGACGCCGGGGCTCCCGCTGTTATCCCGCTACAGCTAGCATTTGCTCTCTCTGTCATGCTGAGCTCGTCGAACTACACACACACATATACACAAACACTCACGCGTAGCAGATGGACTGCTGTGGTGATGTGAACCAGGTGAAATGAAGGACACTCAAATTGACGGTAACTGCGCTTGTTATTGTACGTGCAATAAAATATTTGCTAGTAAAAAGACAATACTTTATCAATGCATCTGTTCAACAAGCGCGGACATGTAAACGAAAGGGAAACCTAATTCAAACGGCCACTGCCGCTATGTTTACACAAGCACACCACAAAAGATCAGCCAAAATCTCTTTTTTTTTTTTTTTTTTGTTAAATTTCTCTCTGGCTGAGACTTAGCATCCAGCAGAGAAATACTCTAGTAATGAAATGATTTATTCATGTAAAGCAGAGTATTAATAACTGTAGATACTAGTTGTACTAAAATCCTAAAGATAAGTCTCTCTACCTGAAATCCACGGTAGTTTTTCGAACACACTTGGAAAGGCAGGGGTGGCCAGAGGCTCATGTTGTTGCTTGCTATCTGCAACCTCCCCACTAGATGCCACTAAATCTTTGCTTTGAAAAAAAACAAACTGTTAATGAATGTATTTATTTAGGTTTGTTAGCGTCAGTGTCTTGGGGTAGCAGGTGATGGTCCCTCCCCTGGTTCTGAATAGTTTTTTGAAAAATTTTCTTCCTCTGGGGGTTCTTCCTGTCCAGAGCCGGCGTTTGATGTGGTGGCCTCATCACTGTCCTCAATTGTCCCTTCCCGCAACATCCAGGTGCTCTGCAATATGTTGCTGATTGTAATTCGCTGCTCCACAACAGGGTGCAGAATGCTTTGGATAAGGTCCTTTGCCTCAGAAGAAATAGACGGTTTTTCGGGGAAGTTGATATTATGCTGACTCTGAATTCTCAACATCCTCCTAACGTTGGTGGCGTCATAGGGCATTGAAGCAAGGAGCATCATATACAGCACAACACCCATACTCCACACATCAGACACTTTGGGGTTGTATGGTAAACTTCTTAATATCTCAGGTGCCGCATAGGACGAGGTGCCACAGAAGGTTTCACTCAGCACCATCCGCCCTTCTGCGTAAGTGAGCCTCTTGCTGAATCCAAAGTCACACACTTTGAGGTTAAAATGCACGTCCAGCAGCATGTTTTCACATTTAAGGTCTCTGTGGGCCAAGTCACCGTTGTGAAGATATTGGACTGCATTGCACAGCTGTGCGAATAGCCTATAGCCTGAATATTCAGATAAGGCCCCCCTGACATTGATATGCTTCAAGAGGTCTCCTTTCACACAGAACTCCATCACCACATAGACCTAGAGATTGAAAAGTAAATTGTTAATGATCAGTGCTAAATGGACTTGTACTTGTATAGCACCTTTCTAGTCTGCCTATTGCCACATGCCCATTAGGACTAACTAACCATTCATACACTGTAGGACAGCCTTCAGGAGCAATTTTGGGGTTCAGTCCATGAAAGATATACCTCTCGACCTCTGAGCCACAGTCCATGCTAAAATCGAATGTGCAATGGATGTAAAAACAATGTCTAAACACTAGCGTTAGTTGTGTTTTATGGGTGCAATGCAAAGCAACTATCTATATCTGTTTTATTTCACAAAAGTATTTAGATTCCGTAAATAACAAAACAGATAACTTGAATAAATCAAATAATAAAACATGGATTGTATTTGACCTCCATTATACAAAAGAAGAAAACAGTTATAAAAGTGTAAATTAAAGCTGGGTAACTGTTACTATGGTCCAGGTGGAAATAAAGAATATATGAGATCATGAGGTAAAAATCACACCTTTAGAACATCAGTCAAGTTGTATCTTGCACTGCACAACTCATGGTTAAAAACTGATGAAAAAAAAAAATTACTGAGGGAAAACATCTCTGAACTGATAATTGAACTGAGACTTATTTAAATCTGCATCATGGATTGTACTGCTATGTTGGCTACTAGCAGATTATGTTCACTATAAAGGTCAATTTAAGTTATTTAACATATGATAGCCTTTCCACGGGAACAGCTTTTCAAATTTATTGGCCATGTTGGTCATTTCCCCTTATTAGCACCTTTGCATAATTTCCCCCAAAAATCATAAACAGCCTATATCATATTAACGTTGATGTTTTCTTGAACCTAAGGTAACTAAAAGCAATTTGTTTGCATCTGCATACACACTTTGTTGTTTTGAAAATAACAAAATGCTGTTAAAGTCTTTACATATATAATGGCAAGTGAAAAATATGAGTTTGCCCTCAAATTAATATATTATTCGAAGATATTTCGGTAACTCTTTATATGAAGATCATGTCTATAATGTGTTATAAACATATTTATAAGAGATTAAAATGTATTTTTAAAGCTTTATACAACTCTTTAATCCATGTTTAAATCATGCATGGCAACACGATTTAAAAAAGTTTTAGAAGTGGTGGACAAAATATATATTACACGTTTAGCATTCATAAGCTTTGTACTTCCATGCCAAAGTGACAGCATTGTTGGAAAAAAGAGTCTGAGTTATGGGTTACACAGCACATTTTAACTACCAAAATTTAAGACTCTGAGGTATCATAGCAGATTATACATTCTGAAAGGTTCTGAAATGGTAAAGCAACAGGACTGTATAAGGTTATAAGCAAGTGTATGATACTATAATACACCTATGAACATTATTTTCTTGCTGCAAGTGAAGACACAGCAGAAGTTCCATATCCAAACATCCACTAAATTCTGGTTCGGAGCTCAAGGACTATAAGCCGCCTTATAAAGTCAATTATTGTATATTTAAGTCGGGGAATAAACAGATGTGCAGAAGATGTGCAGATTTAGTGCAGTAACTCTCCCACTGTACAACTATTATAAGTAAATAATTATATATGTATTACCTTGCTTGTGTGCCATTCAAAGATGTCAAGAGTCTTGACAATGTTGGGATGGTTCAAAGACCTGATGATCTCCATTTCCCGACACAGAAACTTTTCCAAGTAACTAGAAGTAACCTTTTTTTTGTCTATAACCTTTATGGCAACCCTACTCCTCAGGCGGGTGGAGTAGGCACTCACAACTTTGCCAAACATGCCTTCTCCCAGGTTGCTCTTAAATGTGTAACCACGGCTCTCCATGAAGCTTTTGTTCATCATGAAAGTTATGACGACCGCAGTATGTTGAGTTACCGAACTCCCTCCAGAACATGATCGAGTTTTGTGGTGAAATGCCACCTGCTCAGTTTGGAATAGTATATGGAATCATAACACTGTGACATGAGGTTCTAGAAGCAATGGCTTTGAGAACCTTCAGTCAGAACTGAAACAGGAAGTTGTAGAATGTGAATGAGGCGAGGCATTAGGGCACAGAGAGAAATGACAGAAACATTCAAAGTTCACTTCAGTTAAAGCATAACATACACTATGTTGTGCATGAAAAAATAAATATATTGTAAACGTGAGAAAATAAATGACTATTAGGTTAATCTTTCCTCTTTACCTTTATGGTTGAGCAAACATCATTTGACCCATTAAAACAAACATTGTGTATAATGAATAATATTTGTTGTCAGACTCTCATTGACTATGAGTATGTGATCCCAGAGGACACATATATACCAGACCGGAACTGCAAACTGCAATTATGATTTTGATTTTTGTCAATTAACATACCTGTTTAGCTGGTCTGAGGTCAGGTCAATGGCACTGCCAGCTGACAACAACCCTTGTCAAAACAAGTCTACTCCCTATGACTGAAGAGGGTCCAGTTAACTAACGTTGTGCACAATTCACAAAAACTCTATTAGCAAATATCCAAAATTTAATTATAAGAATTAAGAATTAAGAAACAAGCATCCTTAGCAGCATACAGGCAGTGTTTGGTTGGAGAGGTTAACTCAGTAAAGTCATGCACACAACAAGGCCCCGAACACATAGAAGTTTGACTGGGATCAAGCTAGCCAACATTGTGTTTCCTTTAAAACCCCTGGGGCTGGTTCCACCTCCATTGTGTCAAAAGTTCTAAATTATGTTCAATATTTAGGCTATGTATTTATTTCTTATTATTTAGTTTGAGCTCTCCTTAAATCGACCACAGCCAATATATGTTATAACCCCATTTTTAGCTTTTATTTATTTATTTAAACATACATACATACAGGAAGTGAACAGCTTGACAGGTGGATGAGAAAAAGAATGCAGGTAGTTTGTCAATTAATAATTAATGGAACTATCTAACTTTACTGCAGCATTCACAAAAATGACTGGTATAAACAATAATCATTTAGTCATTGTGGGAGTTGGTTTTTGTTTTATTGTATTTATTAGTCTATTTATGTGTTTAGGTTTATTTCTTATTATTGTGTTATATTTGTCCTTATTATTTCTAAAAATCATGGCTACAGATGGTATTTTGTGAGACGTGAGAGGACTGTGTTTCATAGAGTCTTCCAGCAGATGGAAGCAGTAAACAATAATTGACTTCACATGTGCAGTCAGAAGAAATATGACTGGAATAATGTGTGCTGTGCTAGCCATGTGTAATTTGAGTGGTATGTCTGAGGAAGCACTAAATACTAAGACAAGTGTGTGCCCTTATCTTAATTCAGGAGGGGAAAACTGTATAGTAAACAGGCATGATCACATTTCACACCACGTACACAATGTGCTGTGAAATGTGATCATGCCTGCCTGTGATCATGCCAGCCTCAGTGTGTGCTGAGGCTGCTGGGAGATCCCGGTGGAGTGTGGACTGTGGGTGGCAGCAGAGCCAAGGACAAATCCAAGACTCCTTGTCCGGCACCGGCTCACATACTTCCCATGTGTCTCCTGCAGATGTTAGCGGACTGCTGAGCCAGTGTCATGTTCCGCTATTTCAACATCAGGAAACCATTAGTCCAAAACGATTACCTGCCTTCTATCTGTCTCTCCAGTGATTCTTCTCTGAATACGTCCACTTATTCTTTTGTTCACCTCTCAGCAGCTAACACCTTGACAACAGGTGGTCAGATGAAAAGAAAGGTATTTCTGAGGTGCTGTCATCTTGTTGGATGAGGCTTTTTAAGCTAATAGCATTAGCCCGGGCCACTGGTGTTTATCATGTCCTTGAAGTTCTCTTAAAATAAGAAATGTTCCAAAACTTTGTGATATTCCCCTCGCACTGTGACTGCTGTTCATTGGTGCACAAAACCCCGATAAATCTGGCTTTCTATGGCTGCCAGTAGTGCGCTGTCAACTCCCATGATCCTAAATAGCCATAGTCATAACAATGCCTGCGACCAGCCACAGCACTTCACAGCCATAAAGCCCCCCTGGCACGCTCAATTTATCATACATTTCGCACTTTCACACTGTTCACAGAAAGAGCTTCGCGTGGCATCAGTGTTAGTTTGTGAAGAGGCCTTCTGACACCCGGCCCGATGCACCTTCCACGGCTCGCATTCGCGTCCAACCTGAAGGGAGAGGCGCGAAGAGAGGACCCCGGCGCACAAATGCAGGCAATTTGGTTTGCGGCTGACACCCGGCGCTTTGAATAAATGATCTAAATGCTCGCCAGAGATTGTTTTGCCACTGCCGCCCCTCAGCGATGACACGAGGGGGGAGTGTTGGTGTTGGAGTTGGGGGTGGTGGTGGGGGGGTAACACGCCCCCTATGGCCCTGCGATGGCCAGAGCCAGGATGAATATGAGGAAATGAGGCAGACATCCAGTAAATAATAGTTGCCATCGTGCCCCTCGGCAAGCGCAGGACCGGGGTGGGCTGGAGGGGAGGGGGGGGGGAGGGCGGCGGGGGGGCTCTGCATGATATGCCAGGGCCTGACATGGCACCCAGACCCAGAGCTGTCACCCCTGCGGAAACATCACCCTCGCCTCCACAATTTGTGCACTTAACACTTCAGTTGGCACATGACAGGTGCTTATTTCCCCGCACTGGCTTTTCCCCTCGCAGTGATGCCTCTGAGCCCAGGGCACACACGGCATCTGGTATGGATGTCTGTCCACGATGCTGCTCGCTCTACGACTGTGTGACTACACCAGTGATACTTTTCACATGTGCTCACACTGCATTTGCAGCCCACTGAGCATGGCTGCAGTGTGCCTGAATGTGTGTGTGTGTGTGTGTGTGTGTGTGTGTGTGTGTGTGTGTGTGTGTGTGTGTGTGTGTGTGTGTGTGTGTGTGTGTGTGTGTGTGTGTGTGTGTGTGTGTGTGTGTTCATGTGTATGTGTGCAAGGGACAGAGGAT
Source organism: Anoplopoma fimbria (assembly GCF_027596085.1). Lineage (NCBI taxonomy): Eukaryota > Metazoa > Chordata > Actinopteri > Perciformes > Anoplopomatidae > Anoplopoma > Anoplopoma fimbria. Next base: position 8,553 of record NW_026553228.1, on the reverse strand, counting down.
TCTCTTTCCATAGCTGGACTGGGATGAGAACTAATGCTGGACTGACATTTTACATTTATAACAGACCGGGTGTACTGTAACTGTTTTTCGTCCCCATTAGCATTACTTTTTAGTAGAATATCTTGTGTGTTTGGCAAGTCTGACTCAGAGAAAAGATAGATACTTTTGGTTTGTATTCTATTTAAACGAGTTCAGAAATCTAAACTGATCAAATAGAAAAAAAATATTTCGCTGGGGAGTGTGCACAAAGGAGCTTATTTAACTTTTTCGTCCCGAGAGCTACAACTTCTATGCATTGAATTGCAGACTTTGAAATATTTCTGTCTCGGCACTGATGTACTGTGTGCACACATCCCTTCTCCTCCAGTTTATCTGCTATGACTTTATAGACGTCACCATTTTGTGGACTTTATTCAGCATATTCTGTTTGTTCCCTTTGGCCCAGATATCAAGCAAACATGGGACTTTTGCTGAAGTCCAAGTCAGTCGTCTTCCACTGATGTTAATCTGTTGTTTACCTGTGTCCATCTCAACAAATACCTGTGCAGACAGCCTGCAGTTTGGTGTGCTTGGTCACATCATCTCTGTTACTCATGAGTTGACCCTACTCTTGGTAACTTAGTTGACACAAAACTTAGTTGACGATTTTCCTATATTTTGCCCATCATGTCAATGGTAGAACAGAATGTCATTTTCTTTATCAGGTGAATCTTAAACCTCAAAATATATATCAATTAGTTCCAAAATAGTTGTAAAGCATAAAAATGTACCCAACATAGTTGACGGCCAATTAATATACCCCTTGACACTATTACAGAAAAAACATTAAAAAAGAGAAGATAATCGTCAGAATGTATTAGAAATGGTTTCCACTGAGAGAAACCCCATCATGTGATGCTTGTCACATGATTTTGAGAAAAAACATGTTTTTTGTTCTAGGGAGATGCGCTGTTAGTAACATAGTTGACAGTATTTTTGCACAAATTGATTGATTTAAATATGAAACCATTAAAATCATAATTTTGCGGTCAAGAACCCACTCAATAGAAAAATGGACATTGCAAAACTGTCAATTTGTTAAAATCACATCTATTTCAAGCTGAATGAAACAGTGTGCACAAAATGTGTGTCTGATTTTATAATATGCTTTCCCTTAATTTGTCAAATATATTTTTGAAGAAAATAACGCTAACAGTGCAAACTATGGCTTTAACTACCGTATGAGAACAGTGCAGAGCAGGCATTTCTTGTTTTTAATATGGGGAAGGGTAGTTATGATGTTCTGAAGGCTTCCCTGCTATCATTTTAAACACTGAAATATAAGCTGCCCTTTCCTGCAGGGCTCCCCTTACCTTTTATTTTTTTTTCTCCACTCTGCTCGGCCATGCTAACTCCACATACTGAACGAATGTCGTGTTGGTGCATATGTGCATGCGATCAATCATGCGTGATGGCGGGCAGAGATCGTACCATCAGGTTAAAGGACCAGTGTGTAGGATTTAGTGGGGCGAGGCTGCAGATTGCCCCTCCGCTCACCTTTTGTTTCCAAACGTGTTGGAGAACTAGGTTGGCCTTCAGCTAACATAAAAACATGAACGTCTCTCCAGAGCCAGTGTTTCATTTTTCGGTTCTGGTCTAACTGTAGAAACATGACGGTACAACACGTCCGACTCCGTGTAGAGGGCCTGCTCCAGCAAGAGTTCATTCTAAGGAAAGGAAAACACAATGAATTTAGATTCAAGTGATTTTTACGCTAATGAAAACATAGTTATGAATGCGGTATTCTATGTCTGCCAGTAGATCCCTGAAATTTTACGGGCTGGACCTTTAAGTTAAAGTTACAATACCACAATGTGAAAATAATGTTTGAGGTCTTACGTTCACAATTCTACATTAGTAAAAGTACTCATTATGCAGAGTGGCGTCTTTCAGAGTGTATAACGGAGCCTTCAAAGGCATGAAAGATGATATAATTTTTATCCGATACTTTATGCTGATATATTATCTTCTTTTTACCATTTTTTTTCAGGACTTTGGGGGCCTCTTCTTTACTTTGTTTGAACAACAGATATCAACGCATAGAGATTGGTGACCAAAACCATTTCCCAGCATGACTTTACTCAGCTCCAACCTGAGTTAGTCTAAACAGCGAAAATAACTAAAAGCCCCTGTGTGAGTATACAGTGCCTTAATAAATCCATGATAATTGAGTCGGTCCTCCCAAGACATACATACAAGACATACAAGAATACAAGACATACAAGACACAGCATCAGCCGTTTCAGCAAGTGCCCCAAAATACAAAAAATTGTTTTTGCTAGAGCGGCCGTAGGTATTATGATGGGAGCAAAGAATAAAGTCAGGTGATGTTGTAATAGGGAGGTAAGAGGTAAGTTCATTGGAATGTGAATCGTTTTGCAGGTACTTGGACTGACTACAGTCAATTTAAAGTTTGATCTCGTGAAAAATCAGAGGATGACCAATGTCATTGCAGTACATTTAGTGGGAACCATGTACAAAATGCTTTGGCACTCCACGTCAAACTCCATGGTAGTTGCTGAGATATTTCACTACTCTGGACATAAAAAGGTGGAGCGTTTTTCTCTGGACTTTCATCTTGTTAGGAGCTCACGCTCCTTAGCTCACACTCACTTATACTCCTGCAGATTATTTGGAACACTTAAATAAGCATGCTTGTATTTATGATTTTACAGTGCAAGTTCCTACTAAACCGTTTTGGTACTTAGTTGGGGTGTACATTTGAGTTATTTATTGCTATTTATGAATACATTACTCATCCTCCATCTTCATACTGAATCTTCCTCTCAAGCTGCTGCTGATTGGGTTTTTTCTGACTAGTTAAGTGAGGCATAATAATCATGGGACTTAATCATAGAGCTAAGAATGGAAGCAGCGGGGTATGTATTCAACTCCCCAGCAGCTATCAAATTAAACCCACATGTTGAAAATGTGCCAGTTTCAAAGCTAATACACCTAAAACAACATAAAACCGCATCTCCCTGCTATTGATCGGAGTTCACAGGTTTCCTATCAGGCCCTGCATCACAGCTTCATTTTTATTGATTACTTTCCTGTGAGACAGAATCTAGAACATGCAACAGGGGTTCATGACAGGCCAACTTCAAATAGCTGGGGGTTTTGATAAAGTGAGATTGGGTGGCATACCTTTTAAATGAGATTGTTTAATTGTAACAGCACATGTAAATGGTTGAGCTGGTGTTGCTGAAGTATCTGAGAATACACCTTGTAAGCTGTTTGGCCTTGAAAGTACCCACTCTCCCCAGTGTTATAAATAATTGAATGTCTTGTTAAGACTGTCTCTTACCTTGGCGCCCTAAATGACTTTCCCCGGATATTGTAATCACACTTGTCATGCTTAAGTCCTTTGGTTCTTGTAGTCAAAGTCACGGTTTCATCCTCCACTCTCAAATCCCATGGCTGTGGTTGACAATCAAAAACAGAAGTGGGACTACTCTTTTTGTCCTTGTCAATCACGAGGAGCCTGACTCTTTTCCTGCAGGCCACAGTCAAGACTTTGGGGAGTGATTGTCAGGTGGCATTACTGTCCCACTAACGCTGCTAAAAGCCAGCTTTTTTACATTACAAAAAAAAAAATGTTGATGCATTATTTAACACAGAGATCAGGCACAATTTCTAGAAGGATCTTGAGTTGTAAAAAGGACGGTCACAGCCCAGACTCCTGGGTGATAGTGAGGCGGCTGTGAAGCACTGTGACAGGCTTCCGTTTCTCTCTTTCTCCCTCACAAATACAAACATACACACACACACACACACACACACACACACACACACACACACACACACACGCATGCATGCATACGACATGGTACTTTGTAATATGGAATGTTATAACTTTATTCTTGCATTTAAAGGAAATCCCTCACTGTCATAAATCTGCAGTCAAGAACTTCTATGTAAAACCTAATACAAAAAATGTATAATAGTCAATGTATTAGTCCGTCTCACAATACTTTCTGACTTCCTTATCCTTTCTGTGGCTCTCAGCCCAAAGCCCATTGGTTTTCTACTGAAGTCATAAATCTTTAACAATGAGTCAAGAAAAATGTATTCATTTTCTATAACCAGTGGGCTGTGTTTTTTAGCAAACCTTACACAAACAGGAGTAAATACTGCATTTGTTGGGGACTATTTTCACCACGGATTAATACAAGTCTGTGTATTAAGACATCTTTGTTTTTGTCAGTCCTAAAAAGTGCACAGACTTGAGGAAGTTATGGCTGGGCCATGGAATGAAAGCTTGTGGGTGTGTACATCTGTCAGCAGTGGATTTAGTAGCCACCCACCACCAGTTCCAGTTTCACTTCATTCCAGATGTGCACTAGTCACAAAGTTGCAGAGTCATATCTGCTCATATGGCTCCACAAGATACCTGATTATTAAACATATTACACAGAGCGCGTCTCCATTCATTTTCATCCCAGACAGATCACCCATAGGTCTACTGTTCCGAAGAGAATTGCCTAAAATAAGCTGTTTAGATTGTCTTCCTTAGCAGTTATCTTAATGAAGTAACATAACTAATAAGGGATGAGCACAAGGCTGGGCTAAAGTCACCAGATTAACAGCTCACTGATAGTCAGTGCTGAACGGGCACGCTACATTGAACAACAACAAAGAGGCTCCATGGTTCGAACCAAGACGGCAAGGATTTCAAGGATTGAATTTCAATATTCAAAGATCAGGTCGTTCAACCTTGAGAAATGCAGCGTATACCAGATGCACTCCTTCCTTTATTACCTTTCAAAATTATAGCCCTAGAATTGTATAGTGCACTATGTAAGAGTCTAATTCATTCATTCATTATTAGAAGAGGTTCCAACTGTTGCAAATTCGCATTGGCGCCGGTATGAATAGGTTTGAAGCAAAATTGCTTTATAGTCTTTTCAACAGAATTCCTTTAGTGCATCGGTGCAGTGTCACAGGGGGATAACATTACAGTAATCATGAATTTAAACCCAGCTTGTGATTGGTATACAGCCCCCAAACAACATTAACTGCCAAAGTCTACATTATCTGTAGAAATAACCATAACGGTAAAATGATTTAAAAGATTAGGTGATCTCCAACTATAGATTAAACTACTTCTAAATCCTAACTCAGATTGTAGTCCGAAATTAAACTTAACCTTAAACTTTAATGTAACTACGGTAACCTCACAATAACCTTCAAGGCCAGAACTAAATGAATGACCTGTGAAAAGACAACTGGCCCAGATGATCTCACACCTCTCAAAGATAGTCCTCATGATATAAGTCTAAAAAATAAGAAGATAACACACACACACTCACACAAAGTGAGAGAAAGAGTGTGTTGAAGCATTAATAAACCAAAGCAGACGCAGGTTCTGGCGGTGCGGTCTTCTAGCTCCTCTGTGGTGTACAACACACGGCGTTGGTGAGAGGCCTGACAGGTAGGGAGGAGAGGCCAGCTGTGAGCGATAGCCAGGTGGTCCCAGACCCTCCCACCACATCAGCCCACCGCTGGCCTGATTGGCATTAATTGGCAGGTGGGGTGGGGTGGGGTGGGGTGGGGGGGTCAAGGGGGAACAGAGGGTGGGGCGGATGGGGGAAGGGCTTGGGACAAGGGGTATGAGAAGAAACGGTAAAAGGCAAACTGAGAGAGCTGTGGGCTGTAGGTATCAGAGAAACCAATGAGGCTGCCATTATGAGCCGTATTTACAGATATGAAAGACTCTTGCTTAACTAGCCATCAAAAGTTCCATAAAGATTTTCTTTGTGTGTACACTGGGAATTTAGGACATTTCAGATTTAGCTGGTCAGGCTCACTTCACCTACTTCTGTCCTCACAGAAATACGCTATTGTCCCTCACCACACATGACTTTTTGCTCTTTTGGAAATATTGCAAAGCAAAAGCTCTTATCCAGCCCATGATGTTATGATAATGCACAGAAATGTAATAAGTTTAGTAGAATTTTATGACTATCTCAATAAAATACTCTACATACATACATACATACATACATCAAATACGATGTTTATGTCTAAGTCCTATCATATGTCTGGTGCCAGTTTTGCTAAGGTAATATTGATAGAAAGTGTTATTCGTATATATATATATAACTCTGTATACCATACATATACAGTCAGAGACCAATGACACACTCTAACACAATCAAAATTCTAAATAGCTAGATTCAAAGCCAAAATTCAAAAAAATTCAAATGATTTCAATGAAAATATTTAATCAGCTGATTGAGTTTTCTTGGAGTCAGATTCTCCTTTTTTTAAAGCTTATGATTTTCTAATGACAATATCTGGCTTTAATATCAACAAGGACTTGGCTTTGTTTATATTATGGCTTAAGTACATTTTTTATCATGTACCTGTGTTCACCAACTTTAGAGGAACATAAGTACCTCTTATCATTTTGAGTACATGTTAAGCCCTAGCACTACAAAAAATGCCTAAAATAACTCAAATCAATGAGGAACACGTCCATAACATTAAGGTTGGTGTCCATTAAAGGGGGTAGCTAAGAAATAACAATCCAATGAGTGTAAACCTATTTCCATAAATATTCCAGAATAAATGCAGATTCAATAATGGAAGCAATAAGATTTGTTTCATGGCCTAGTATTAATAATAATAATAATAAATAGTAATGTAAAATGGTTATCAACATTTTTAAAGCAATAGCATCATCATAGCCAAGATCCACGACACGTAACATATAACACATTCAGCGGTGTTTGGCAAAAATAACATAAGCCCTGGTGAAATACTTGAGACCATCTTTCATCAACACGGGTGGACCCAGTACCGGGTCCGTCAGGCTACACAGGTATTTAAATCAAACACTGAAATCAAATTTGCACAATACTTGTGACCAACTACTGATTGGTATGGGACCATGATAAAGGTTGAACCTTGGGGATAAGCAGCCTCATTTACTTGCATTGTATACATTTGTTTTTACCATATGGATGGTTATAACTGGCTATCTAAGGCCAATATAAGCTGAAAGCATCGGTCTAATCCCAGAGAGCAGGAGCTGCTTCACTGTGACCTTCACAGACAGTGGGTCACGCTGCCATCAGCCTCCTGCTGACCATCAACTGCTGCGTTGCACAGAAATCAATACTGAGACACAAAGTCACAAGTTTATGTACTTGCCTCTTAAATTCACCATTGCTTTTAAAGTCGCTCCTCACAGGCCTGGTTTCAAGATAAACATAACCCTCATGACTCCCCGTAATTGTTTGTTGAACAGTTCAGACAAACTGGCTGAATGAACGGAGGCTCTTAATAGTGTCTCCTTGTCACTCCGGTGACAGTTACTTTTCAGGGACTAAAAAACATGTTTTTTTCTCTCCCTTTCTCAAGAAAACCCTTTTATCTTCATGTTTTACCCATCTCTTTTTTGCCTGAACCTGGGTGACTCATCCTTTCTTCCCTCTGTGCTAAATTGATGGCAGTGCAGGAGTTAATTGTTCAGGCATGTGTTTGGCTTCCTGGTGGAGAGTGGATGTGGATCAGGGTGGGGTCAGGGTTCACAATGACATCTTTTTTTCTGGGCACTGGAAAGGGAGAAGAGGCCATGGGAGAGTGCTGAACATGGAGGTGAATAGGAGTTCCACTAAGGCACTTAAACCTGTCTCTATACAGCAGCCAACAAAAGAGAAAAATCTTGGTGCACACTAGAGACGATAGCATATCCAATGAGAGACACTGCTCCATAGAAACTCAGTAAGACATGACACTTTTTAAAACGTTGGACACACAAAGAGCCTCCATTGGTCTGCATGAAAGAACTGTGACATACAGTAAATTGGCTTTCGACAGTGAACTCTTTGAAACTTCAAAAACTTTTATTTATAATTTGAAACAGCCTCAGCTCAAAGGATTCAATTACTGCCATTTATTTTTCTTAGGCAGGTTTTACTCCGAAAGGTCTATTAATGGACAGGTTCAAATGAAAGATGGCTTAAATCAAAGTGTGGAAAACCACAAACTGAATACCACGGAATTAAAATGTTATCTTTCCTACAAGTCCAAGAAGCTATTGTACTCTGAACATACACATATCCTGGAAAAAAAAATCTGAAATATTTAAATCTTTAACATATGTTTTAATACATTTCAAAAAGATATGATTGCCGAATATATTGTGTCTTAAAAGACAGGTTTAATTATATATATTATTTAAAACAACAATAAACTGATAAAACTAACAAATATTGCTTGATCTTCTTCAGAGCCATAGAGCTCCATTTAACTTACAATTAGAGATAACAATGGACTACAATTTAAGAATGTATATGCAAATAGACATAACAGCAGGCATTTGTGGAAAACATTTAACCAATTTTGAACATTGAAGAAAAAAAATGTAATAGTGAAAAAAATGAATGCAGATACAGTTGTACACAACATAAAACCCTGAAACAGAAGTTTATAGAGTGAGAGGTTCTTGGATGTTATTGTCCCAGAATACAAATCACAAAGGAAAAGGAAGAGCTGCCCACACAT
>NW_026553227.1:107500-116347 GCF_027596085.1 Anoplopoma fimbria | reverse complement strand
AGATGATCTGCTGAGTGTTTGTTGGTTTTTATTCTGTTTTAGGAAGTAACCTCCATGAAACAATCAGAGGATAAAACATGTATTTCTCTGTTTTACTCTCTTTGTTCTCTCATCACTCTCTCTCTCTCTCATGCACTCTCTAGCTCTCTCTCGACCACCACTGCTATCTAACTAAGCTTTCACATTTTCTTTACTGGCTTGAACTGCCATTTTTTAGGTCTATGCCTCTTATATACCAGTCTGCCTTAAAGTTATATTTCAGTACAACAGTGCTGGTCATCTGTACTGAGCGGTCATGCTGAGCTGGTGAGGATCCGTAGCTCTGAATGTGGAGATCATTTGTAGTTTCCAGCTCTGGTTGCTGCCAGCAGAGCAGACCTGCTGGTCTGAGTGTGAACTGGGTCCTGTATGCTGCATAATGACATCCTGTACTGCTGGGAGCTCTGTGAGGTCACACTGCTCTCCAACAGCACTGTGTGAGCCAGCATGCAGGAGGACAGAGCTGCAGGGAGGACAGGTCAGAGTGTAGGAGAGCAGAGACAACAGTGAACAGAGGGAGACAGAGAGAGACCGAGAGAAGAAGAATCACTGAGTTTAGACTGTTATTATTGTATTGAGAGTCATGCTGTCTGTGCTGTTAATGATTGATGTCATTAAGTACAATTAGAGCCATTTGTGTCTCCTCTCTAATTATCTAATGTAATCATCAGACTGTAGCTGTGTCACTGTAGACCTTTTTCCACATTTTGACTTGTCAAAGCAGGACAAACACAGGTGTGACTAATCATCACTAACGGTTGTCCTGCTGACTGAAATGCAGCCATCGTTAATGTCATTAATTACACCTGGTGTTATTCCTGCTATGACCTGTCCCTTTTTAGAGGTTCCTCCAAATGCAGCGAATAAATTCAGCTCTTTCAAACTCAATTTAAAGGACACAAACATATATTGTCCTCAGTAGACCATAATGCACTATGTGATGATTTCACTGATTAATGCTTGTGTGATGTCATATTGGTCATTAACTTATGTCACAAGTTCACATGTGAATGTTCACATCATCAGAAAAGTCAAGATGGTTGTATGATTGCAGAGTTGGTCATGTAAGGGTTAAAATACATTGCATTAAGTCCAAACAAGCAGTAATCATGGCAACACCTCTAAGCTAGACAAGAGTAGGTTAATAAGACACAGCAGATCCTTTAAACTTTATGAAAATAGCTCACAGTAACACGGTGTACTCTTCACCACATAGTGAATATTAAAGTGCATGTGAGAGGCAAACACATGAACATTTACTGCTCCTCCACTTAGAGCAGATTCAAACATACAGGTCTTTCTCCTGTACAGTGGCAGCAGTAACACTCCTCAATCACTCTTCTTCTGTGTCTGAGATGACTAAACAGCCATGAATGTCTCTGTCACATTCTACATTAGTGGGATTCCAACTGGCATGCTGTCAAGTTCTCTGGACCACCAGAGTGTGTCACTGACTTGGTCCCTAATCTGCAAAGCATCAACAACACAGGAGAGGTTCCATTATTTATTAGAGTGTGACAGGAATACAATGACAGCAGGCAGAGAGAGGAGATGTCCTCCTCTGTTCAGAGCACGCATCAATCTGTAAATCTCATTTCTCCTTCAGGACAGTTTTAAAGTGTGTATGTACTGGAACCAAAATGTACCCACATGTATTTTACATAACCATATGTAATGAGGGGGCATTAATTATCAGATCACACACACACACACACACACACACACACACACACACACACACACACACACACACACACACACACACACACACACACAGATCCTATATACGGATATAACATCTGTGACTCTACCAACACCAGCAGCCTCCGACACATTTAACTTGATGTTCCACTGAGACACCAGATGGATCCGGTATTATTTCTCACAGTGATGTTCAGAGGAGGTAATGTCATGGTTAAGATGACTGTGTGTGTGTGTGTGTGTTCACAAGTGTTGTTATTCATCTGGAATTATGAATATGTGTTATATAATTTATTCATGTAAACGATTTAAAAGTCCCTGATGTGTGTTCATTGCCTCTGATACTTTGACTTTCTTCTAATGTGGTTGAGTCGACTTCATCACAGCAGAGATCTTCAGAGTTGTTCAGAGGCTGAACTGGGCTGCATCTCTTTGTCAGAGCGAGGTGAAGAGGCCTTCTGATGATGTTTGACTGCTGGCTGCTGCTAGAAATGACAGTGAAGTGTCTTTGCAATCCATTCAGTCCATAATAAGTCCTCTCCCATTCACTAAAACCTCCAAAGGGAACTTTTTGAAGGACACATTTTTAAGTGGAACAAGCAACAATCAACGAGTTATCCCACATGATGAAATATGAAAAGAATATTTAAAAAATCTGACACAAGTCTGAAGGATCCTGTCTCTGCAAAACCTGTATTGATACTATCACATATACTATACGTACACAGAAACTGTGTTATGCAGGGATATCGTCATAGTTTTTATGTAACACACACTTAATGTTACAACTGTTGAAATCCTGGGGCTTGTTAATGAGATATATATATATATAAATATAAAGAGAGAGAGAGAGATCACACTAGGATTCTAGAATCTATGACTCTTCAGAGTCACATAGATTCCAGACTGAAGAGGAGCAGAGCTTCATCACTCAGACTGTTGATGTGTTCAGCTCAGAGAGGTTTGAAGATTCAGACTCCAAGTCACTGCTTCCTCAGATTGTTGACACTCTTCTTCTTCTTCATGTGTTGTACAGTTCACTCTGTTTGTTATAAAGTGGACTGTTAAAAGCTCCAGCTGCAGTAAATAGATCTCTAACCTCCAACACTTTGTGAAGAGTCAGTGACAGGCAGCTGAGTGGAACCAAGCAGAGAGGAGAAGTCAGTCGTTGTGAGTGTGTGTCCGCCTTCACACAACCACAAAGTAGGTGGATGATGTGTAGTGTGTGGGTTTTTGTAGATGTTTGTGAGTGTGTGTCTCATTTCACAGAAACTAATCATCACAGTTATATTTGGAGGAATAAAGTGGTGAGCAGTGATCTCACAGAGACTCAGAGAGCAGCAGTGTTTGTCTGAGAAAGAGCAAGAGTCTTTGTGTGTGTTTGTGTTTGACTTTAGCATCACGTAGAAATCACATTTTATCTTTGATGTGTTCATATTCACTAAATGCTGCATGTTCATGAGTATGGAAGGAGAGAGTCTGCATGGGGACAGACAGGAGGAGGGGGAGACATGGGTGGAGGACAATAACGTTGTGAACTGTTAGATCATAAGTACTATTTACAGATAGAGCCACACAGTCTGATACATGTGATTCAACCACCTGTTGAGTTTTTCATGTATTTAATGCAAGGCCATGTTTTCCTTTAAATCATATAAGTATATTTGCATATCAGGACAAATACTCCTATTAATCCTGATTGATGACACGGTGCTCTGCAGTATGATTAAATACAACATTTCTCTTGACCCCAGCAATAATTTAATTAACCACTAACAACTCAAGGTCCATTTAGTCACTTTTTCTGGAGCTTCCAACCAGATTTCATGGTCTTCATCTGCAGTTGGACTTTGTAGTTACCATAGAGATGGATTTGTTTACATGTTAGGTCAGCTGCTGTTATGATTTCATCCATAGCAATTTTCCACAAAGTTCCATCTGTGTTGTTTTATGTGATCAAGAACTAACTTTTATGCTTCACTTTAAACCATCGTTGATGAGAACAACTAGTGCACCTCTAACTACTGAACATGTCTGTGTGTTTCTCTGTCAGTGTTAATGACATCAGGACAGCAGGAATCTGTGTGTACTGTTTCCAGGTCAGCTGCTGTGGTCAGAGCAGAGCTGTTTTCATCCTGTGTGTCTCACAGCTGTCTGATCCTGTTAGATCACAACACGTCTGCTGAGCAGATCAACACTGTAGTCCAGCAGATGGAGAGCTGATGACAGTTCATAATGGAGAAAATGAACATTAAATGAGCTGATAATAGAAGTTAGATTGGCTTTTACTTATCAGGAGAGCCTAAAGGCTGTGTGGTGTGTGATCACACTGAGGTGTTGGATATTTAGACTTAATTATTTTTAATGTAACATAGCTGTTGTATGTAGATGTGTCTTATGTGGGCCAGACACCCTGCAGTCCTCAGTTTAAATGAAGACCACGTCCTCACCTGACTGTGAAGTCAGTGTTTGTCCTCTCTGTAAACCAGAGGGATGATGTGTGTCCCCTTAGTGTCGAGTCCTTGGTCCTGTCCTCTCATATCTTTCTATGATTTGGTATATCTGATCCAAAGCTGGACAGCTGTCCTCTGTCCCAGCCTGTCTTCTGTCAGAGCCAGAGGGCTGGAGCTGCTCTCCTGTGTCCTGTCATTGGCTGGACCTCAGCTCTCTCTGTCTCTTCTCCAGCAGATCTAAGGAACAATGGAAACTCTTCACAGCTGAGTTATTTCTAACTCCACTAGCTTTTTTGTTCCAACGACAAAAACATCAAATCGATATTGCTCCATGAATTATGACGTTTTACAATCGATGATATCTAGTCTGTGCTCCTGCAGCTATTGGTGAACATCATTTCAGTGATACTTTACCCAGACCCAAAGTGTCTGTTCCTCTTTTCCTTAAAGTATCCTTTATCACATCTGAGATCAGTTAACCACAGTCTCTTTCAACGGAACAATAACTCATAAAACTTTAGTTCCACAAACTAAAAACCACCCAATCCACTGACTGCAGAAGTGAGAGAACAGAGGAGGACAAAGAGGGGAGGAGAGAGGAGAGGCTCTGTCAGTCAGGGTTTAGTCTCTATTGACGGTCTGTGAACTGGATTCAGCTCAGACTAAACTGGTTGTGTCAAACAAATCAGATGAGAGTCAACGACGTGTTTGAAGAAGGATGTGTGGGGAAGTACAGGGCAGAGTTCGATTTGTTTGCTGTTTGGTTTGATTGGTTGGTTCAGAGGAACAATGATTTCGATCACTCTGGATGGACTACATGACATCATACACATATTATCACACTGCTGAGTTTGCAATATATGCTGAGGCTGAGACATCATGGACATCAGAGATCAAATGTTCTTATGATGTAAAGAGGAATTTAATTATGCCATATAAACTGTACGGTCCTTCAGCATACATATGAAAATCATTTGGCAAAAATTCTAAATCTTTTATATACCACTATGTGTTCAGTGCCTAGTCATTTATATGACTTACGGTTAAAAGCACATGGAGTAAAGTTGTTTTGCAAAGTTATACACTTTTTTCCATATGAATAATCAAGCTCTCAAAAAAAGTTACTTATTAATCCAAATGTGATAATGTAGTCAAATGAAGACTCACCTTAACTTTCACATATTTTTTACAGACTATAACACTCATGTATTAAAAATACAATTGATCAGAGAGCATCTTTTGAACATCAGGGAGTCTGAACTCATCATGCTTCATCACTGATGGATTTGATCCTTTGCTCTTTCTCCGTTCTTACTCGCTGTCCTCACATGTTTTAAGAGGTTTTCTTTGTCAGATTTGTACAAAATGTTCTTTCTCTCAGTCCTCTCACTTTCTCTCCATCTCTCTGTCACTTGCAGATACTTTGATTTTCTTCGTGAACTATTCAGCTTCTCTCTGTTAAAAGTATGCTTCATCATTTTTACACCTTCACATTTCACTCTTGTTGCTCAGCTGCATTGGTTGGACTGAAGTAAACCCACCACCTTTGTCTCTTCATCCATATTAAACACCACTCTCATGTGTTTAGACCTTCTACCTGTCTGTAGTCTAGCTTCACTGTCCTGGATAGAAGATGATTCAGTTCTGGTGTCTGATTATGGATTTGTCGCTCTGTTGCTGTTTCCTTATTTGTCCCAGACATCCTCATATTATATCCACTTATCACTGAGGATCATGATGTCACAGGCTGTTTATGGAGTCAATTCATTGTAAAGGAGAAGGATAATCATTTATGATGGTCAAGTTATTGACAAGCAGAAAGTCTTACAGGATGTCAATGAGACAGACAGGAAGGATGAGGGAAGATGACTCCACAGTAGTCTGGTCCTGTGTGTGTTGCACCAGTTATACTGTGACTTAATGATGATGGAATGATTGTTCATTTTGTGAGTTTGAAACACAATTTAATTTAATTGTTTACCGACAAGACACAGTAAACTTTGATTTATCAAACCTGGCCAGCAGCCTGTGATGCAGTACACAGAGGATGAACTGTTCTGTTAGTCTGCTCTGTTGGTTGCTGAGAGTCAGCGACATTAATGGAAATGTGTGAAGTAATTAATGCAGTTAGGTGTGAGAACAGTTAGCCTGTAATTAGCATGAAGCAAATATGAGACTGCTATGACAAGACAAATGGGATCACCAGCACCTCCTGCTCCTCGTTCTCTGCTGCCATCATAAAGTATACATATCATACATATGGGGTTGTGTAGAGTTTACCAGCTGCAACTACTTTGTTATGTGTCTCCTTATTGTTTATGGTTAATGCCAGAAAATGGATAATAAAAGAGGAAAAAGATCATAACAAATACTACTGATATAGAGCTAATTTAAGATGATGAAAATATGAATTATCTCCTCATCTTTGTTTATTTGTTCATCTTTGCAGTGTAGAAAATGTATGCTACCAACACATTCTGGGAATAAGAACGAGCTGATGCTGCAGTAGCTACAGATGTTTCTATGAATACAGTTCTGAAACATGTAGCCTGATAATAGAGACACATTTAAAGGATTGCAGTCCTGTTAAATGTTTTCTTGCAGCTTGTATATATTACTTGTGCTTGTTAAAATGCCCTTTATAGTTGTGTATAGCATGTTACGGAAACATAGCTCTAAACTGTATCAGAACACGAGTTAAATACAACTGTGAGTTACCACATAAAAACAACAAAGAATGTACATATTGCATAATTGCTGCATAGTTTGAGATAAGATGATGGAAGTGTTTAGACGTGGTCGTTGACGTTGATCTGGAGAGAGGATTTGGTCTGACAGGAGACTGGCTGTCAATCATCTCCCTTCCTCCTGAAACTCATGTATGATTAGACACTGCACCTCTAGGCTCTCTACTCACAGCAAAGGAACGACTCTAATGGAGACGTGATGGAGTTAATTACTGCTTTTCTATCTGTTCCTCATTCATTTTGTTTATGTATTTATAGTCTCATTTCTCTTCTCCCTGCCTGGTTATTCAGGGCTTGTGTTAGTAATGAGATCCATTTCTCTCTCTGGAATAGAGACCCAGGGACAGAGACCAACACACTTTAAACTGGAGCTGAACCAGAAAGTGATGCTCTGCTCTACAGACATTTGGCTCTCTGTCTGAGGCAAACTGTTATCAAAGCAAAGTCTTTAGGGAAGCTTTCCCACGTTTGTATGCCAGCTGAGAGCTGCAGTGTTGCAGCAGAGAGCTCAAGTGTAATGAGAGAAAAACAGTCATAAATCAAGGCTCTCTGCAGAGTCACATGTAATCAGCTGGGGGTCTGGTGTGATGGAAACCACCGGGATGGAGTCACTAGAAATAGACAGAGGAGCTCTTTATTCAGGACAGAGACCAACAGCAGAGGAAACTAGAGCTCCAACAGTCATTAGCACCAGAGCACAAGTAGCTCAGAGTATCTGCAACTTTACTGTAAATGATCCACTTCTGGTGGAAACAGCTCAGAGTGGAGAGAGTGCTGTTTAATGTGGTGTCATGTTTAGAAGTTAGATCAATACAGATCTGTTCTGAGCTGTAACTTTATACTTGATGGATGGAAAGTCAACTTTCAGACTCATTTCATCTAACAGTTACTGTTGAGAGTCAGGCCTGCTGTGAAGGAACACTTTGGACGATGAAAAGGTCTCTGACAACTGGACTTCAGGACTTTGGAGGATATTTTTGCACACAGAATGAATCATCATGACTGTGACCTTTCCTACATTAAATTGACTCTTTTACCTTTGTTCACACATGTGCAGTGTGATTATGTTTGAGAACTGTATGACCTGGTGAAGCTCCTCTCTGGCAGGTTAAAAGAAGCAGCAGGAATAGAGCATGTGTACCAAAGGATAAATATAAATGGCCCAATAGTGGAGTTAAACCAAGACTGCAGTGCAGGAGAACTGGGCAGTCCTAAAGCAGGGTAAACAAGTGAACAGAGAAAATAGCAAAACTAAACTAACTTAGTTTTTAAAGTGAGAATAAGAAGTAAACGGAGCTGATATGTATGGTTACACTGATAATTGCTAATGTGCTGCCCAAATTTAAGTCAAACTGAATAAATGAAATCAGTGCAACAAAGTGATAATGATTCATGACAGTGACAGTTGTTCATTAATGCAGTGAGAACAGCAGTTGTGTCTCCACAGTGATGGAGCTCTGTGCTCTGCTGCTGCTCTGTCTCTGTCCATGGTGCTGAAAGTGAGGACGGATCAACTCACTGGACTCTAGTTTAACAGAGGAGTTTAAAGAGGAACGAAACTCCTCCAGGACATCTTGTCTTTGCTGACCTCCAGTGGTTCAACGCCTCACCATGCTGCGGTGATGTACAGGTGGACTCCAGGACCCGGTGACATCACTGATGGGTGTGGTTACAGGTTCAACAGACAACCACACCTACCAGTGATGCTGAATGTGGTCAGAGGTGAACTCTTTCTCCTTCATCTCTGTGTTTTGATTATCTCTGAGTCTGGTGTTCAGTTGATCTGTAGAAACATAAAACCATCAACATATTACCTTGTCTCATGACACTCACATGTGTTTCCATATTTCCTACTCATAACTTTTCCTTCATATATAAGTTCACTTTGAGTTTGCAGGAGGAAAGAA
>NW_026553227.1:0-102500 GCF_027596085.1 Anoplopoma fimbria | reverse complement strand
TGCTTGTCTTTTAATATGTGAATAGTTTTTTACTATCATCTTAAACTAAAACTCCAAAACTCATATTAGCATCAAACTCTCCACCCTGTTGGCTTGATTCGTGGCTAACTGCTCAGTTTCAGTCAGAACAATGTTTTTTAATAGCAGTACGTTTTCTTGAAAGAAAAAAAGCAACAAATCCAGAAAAACTTGCAAAACTTATTATATACAACTTATTTCCTGTAAGACATTGGCACTGAAAGCTTGGTCTGATTCTTCCTCTTTACTCTTTTATTGGATACAGATTCTTAGTCACACCTAATGAAGTCCATATGTTCTCATTGGTTTTGTAACAGCACTCTGAAGCTCTTGAATACAAAGCTGTTTAGCAGCCGACTCTTTTCACAGCTTCACTCCAGCACAGCAGCTCAGCACATAAAGCTGCAGTCAGCAGACACACAGCACAGAGTGGACAGAGGGTTGATATGAAGGAGTGCTGAACGGGAAATAATGTGTAGCTGATGCCTCAGAGACACCAGGACCAGAACAGAACTGAGTTCCTGGTGCTGACTGAACTCACTTTGCTTCTCTTTTTGGGTCACTATTAAATAATGACCTTTTATGTTCATCTGCTGTTAAGGAGAGCAGGAATATAATAGAGTAGAATAAAAGATCCACAGTAAAGATTCCCATCACTACCTCTCACACTAAATCCTTTCTCAGTGAGTTGTTAAAGTCTTTTCATTCCTCTTTAACTTCCCTCTCATTAGATCACTCCTACAGTAAACCTCACTCTCCATCTTCTACTCCTCACTAGACTCTCATTACTTTCTTTACTTTGTCTCGTCCTCCATCACCTCTTATTCTGTGGCTCTCGTGATTTTGAACCATATTTTTTTGGTTTATCTTCCCCTGCAATAGTTTTCCCAAAGCTGCCTGCTCATGACTGACAGTAACATTGTTAAAGGTGCTGCCTTTGAGATTCAGAACATAAAGAGCGGTGATGCTGATCTCAGTGCAGAGCTTCTTTAAACTTCTGACCTCCATCGATTTGGACTTTGACCCTGTTTGCTGCTTGGTGGTCAAAGTGAAACCAATGTGCAATGATACAAAAATTGAGCATCAATATATTTTGGCAGGCTGACAGAGTACAGACTTTGTGAAGGAAACACTGATTTGATATTTGATCTTTTTTTTTTACCTTATTTTTTAAGTATCTCATCAGCTCAGAGACTTCTTTTAGTTTGATCAACACGTATCTTCTGCTGATCATCAGTTGTAGTCACACAGGTAGATCACTGCTCCACCTGCTCTCTCTCCTTCTATCAAGGCCAGCTGCTAAAGTGTGAATTATAATTAATGTTCACTGCTCTGTTTGGTTCCTCATTAATATTCTGCACTTAGTTGAGCAAAGAAAGGAAACATTGTTGTGTCTCAACAATCAAAGTGCTGCAGGTGATCTGTCAGTGTTTCTATTTAATAGAGTAAAACATTAACTCATTTAGTATTTCCTCATATTGCTGTCTGACTTTGTCTTCTGCTCTTTTCATGAGTTTCAACAATGCTCAGGAAAAGATAATTGATCATGTTTTGTGAAGAGATATTTAAAATATCCTTTTTTGTAATCTATGCACATTCTGACATGAGGTTGTTTCTGTAAGTGAACTAGAAATAGTTTAAGTTCTTGATTTCAGTGAGATCATCATGTGTTTGCACTGACAATGAGGAGAAACTAAAGACTATTCTTTGGTTGAAGAATAATGTTTGTTATATTTCATATTCCATAGTGGGTATGATGTCATCATTTCCTCTCCTGGCTGCAGCTTTAAACAGATCATTTGCTGTAAAAGTTGTGTTTCATTGATTCTGACATCTTTTGGTCTTGGTGAGTTTGGAATCTCTGATATTATAAACATGCAGGATGAGGATGTGTTTCCTTTGACAGCAGAGGACTTCATCCTTCATCAGAGCAGAGAAGTGTGTGCTCCTCTTCCTCTGTCTCTGTTGGTGTTTTTAGATAAACTGTTAGTGACTCATGAGATTCAGGATCTTTTTGTTTTCTTCTCTTTTACTTTTGAACGAGGAAGCTGAGCAAGCTCCTTTATGAGTTGTTCTGGTTTATTGTATAATGAGTGTAAATAGTTCTCTAGTTGATCAGGACTGTTGTAGTTTACCTGTACGCTGACTTTATCTGATCGGCCTCATTCATCAGAGAACATGAGTCACTCAGGAGATCTTCTCTAAGTGCCTTGAGGTTTGGCCAAACATTTAGTCCCAGGATTCATTAGATTATTTGCTTTTATTTGGACTCATTACATATTTGTATTTTTTAATATAACTTGTTTCCTTCTGAACAAGGTGGTTATTCATCAGTAAAGTCTCTGTTTCTGTTCCTACATGTTGTTTAGTGTCATTCTAAGAACCAATGAGATGGGCTGCCTGCTGTGGAGTAAAGTAGGAAACACATACAGGAAGTACTTCTTGTTCAGATGTGCTCGAGTGTTCTTTCATTCTAAATAAAGTGATTGGTTGACATTACATCATCAGAGTGTCTTTGTCAGCAAACAGCACAGCGCTGAACGTTTAAGCTTCCTGTGACATGAAGCAAATACATGACTGGATGTTTGTTTCTGTACTTAAGAGTCAATAAAAGTCAGAGGTGAGAGTGTATTATAGGATTACTGTATTAAAGCTTTTAGCTTGCTTTAAGTGTTCACCCATTAAATACATCCACACATCCATTTCTATTAATCCTTCATTCAAACAGGTAATCCTGTTGAAGAAAACCTCTCTGATAATGTGTCATGCTGGTGGATTCTCATTTCAATGACTTTCTTAGAATAAATATTCTGTAATGTTTGTGGTTTAAGCCAACAGTATATGTCTGTCTGTTGATTTATTATTGATTATATGGCCCTATAATAACTGGAGGTCTGTTCATCTAATGATGTCCAGCAGCTGATGAAGGAGCTGTGGAGTCGTGTTGGGAGAAATCAACATGAATTAGTCGCATGATTTGTGAACATGGCTGAGTGGAAATTGCTGCAAATTCATCCAGACAGCCTGAACTCATTGTGATGATCAAACCAAATAGTCTCAATTCTGAAAACATGCCGGATTTGATTTGGCTTGAAGTTCACTGTGTGATCTGAAGAGACAGAGATGATCCCACAGCTCAGTGTAGATCTCCAGGACCAGAGTCAGTCCAGAGTTAGAGCACCTCCACTGGAACACACACACACACACACACACACACACACACACACACACACACACACACACACACACACACACACACACACACACACACACACACACACACATATACAAACACATATATTTTTGTATACTTAATCATAAAATGTTCCATCATTTCAATGGTCAAATTCACAAATATTCTGCGTGTTTCTTGTGCAGACAAAATAATGTCAACACTCCACACACACACACACACACACACACACACACACACACACACACACACACACACAACACACACACACACACACACACACACACACACACACACACACACACACACATAGACAGCCTCTGTGTGGAGCAATATGTCAACAGAACTAGCAGAGACAGCTAATGCTCTACTTTGTGAATGGAGAGGAGGAATGAAAGGAATATGGCTGAGTCATGATGTCTGTCAGTGGAGAGGAGCAAAGGATCATAGACTGTCACAGAGGAGTGAAAGCTGTGTTTGTGTGAGTTTCTCTTTTCCGGGTGTGTGTGCCTTTGCGTGCATGTGTCAGGTACATTGTGTATCTTTAAGCCCTCCTACATCCAGTATGGGGGTCCCATCAGCACAGAGTGATGCTGTCAAGCAGCTTAATGATGTCTGTCTGCTGGAACAGCAGCCTCCATGCTGAGAAACAGATTAGCTGAGACAAACACACACACACACACACTTTTAAATGGGATAGAAATGGGAATTTGTTGAACGTTAAACCATCAACTAATGTGAATATAAACCAAAAAGAGTTTGCAAGTAAAGAAATAAATAAAAGTCCACTTTTTTGTCCATGAATTATGACTAAACCTTTCTTACATTGCTCTCTTGTGCAGCATTTCTGCCTGTTGTTGGGAGTTTGGTTTGATTTCAGAACACATGAGAGTTTAACTTTGATATTTAACTGTAGACATGATTTAAACCCAACAACAGAGGAGAGAAGTGGAGAGAGGAAGAGAGCTGAGGTTTGTAAAGAATATGCACCAATAGACTTGATCCTAAAAGGTTTGCAGTGACAGTTTGTTTTTGATGTCAAGTCATCATCTGAACAGGGGAAACCTTCACATTACCACATATGAAAAGAAACTCTCAACAGACTGCTGAAGGTGTTTGTTTGTTCCTGCAGTCAAACATAAACTCTCTCTCCCAGTGGGATCTCTGCTCTGGAAACCAGAAGGAGAGACTGATCTCAGACTAAAGAGGGATGCAGAGAGTGTCACAAGTCTTCTGCTGAATTATCCAGACTGTACGTCTCCAGAGCTCCTGCCGTGTTTCTGTTACTTTATGTAGGAAGTGATGTGTTGTGATGAACATCAATGTCACATGTAAAAGGTGTTGATGGATTAATCCACTGTAGTGTGGACATAGTACAGTATTAAGGTAATAAATCCAGACTGAGCAGAGGACTGGTTGTGTGTTCACTCATTCACTCTGTTTACAGTTGGATCTCAACGGGCTCTCTGACTGAAGCAGTGGATAAAGAGAGCTTTGTGACAATCTGTGTGTGTGTGTGTGTGTGTGTGTGTGTGTGTGTGTGTGTGTGTGTGTGTGTGTGTGTGTGTGTGTGTGTGTGTGTGTGTGTGTGTGTGTGTGTGTGTGTGTGTGTGTGTGTGTGTGTGTGTGTGTAGGCGTCCTGTGTGGCTGTCATTGTTCACTTGTGTATCAAACTGCACACACACTTTGAGTTCTCTATGTGTGTGTGCAGGTACATATTTCTTCCACAACTCCTGATCTTGTGGGACATGCATGTGTGTGTTGTGATTTAAGTTTAAATATTTGTGCTTTTTAGAAATCTTCAGTCAAAGCTTTGTTTTGTTCTGTGGTGTTTAGTTGTATTGGTGGCGGCCAGTTAGTTGAAATCCGTGAAAACAAACACAAACAGCCTCATTTGATATGTCTCTAGCCACAGAGGGAGTGGGGGACGACGTCTTTGTCTCAGAAGGACTTGTTATCTTTTGGACCGGTTGGTTGGAGGGTTTACCATGCCACATGTTCTTGAACCAGAGGTATGGAATAAGAAATTGATTAATGAGCAACGGACAGAGTTAGACAGCAGACAGACTCTCATCTCGTCTCTGGTTTTCTCCAACAAATCAGCAGCTGAAATGCTACAGGGAGGATTCTCTGAAACCAGACAATGACCTCTTCTTCATCACCTGTGGAGCTGTGCAGTGTCTCTCTTCTAGAGGATGTTTTCCTCATTTAAAATCTACACATTTAACAAGCATTTAAATTTAATTAGTGTCATCTCTATAATTTATTCTGTCAATAATTATTACTATTTTTTGTTGTTGTTGGAGATCAGTGCATTTATACTCTTTTTTTCCATTTAATGTAACTTCACTTCATCACATTTCCAGTGGAGTGGTGAATCAGCTTCATGTCTTGTTTCTCTCTCTCCCTGTGGACCAGCATTCTTTAGAGGTGAGAGCTTTAATGCTGCTGATTCCTTCCAGGTGGAAGTCTCAGTCACTATAGGAGGCTGCTGATCACTGTGTGGAGTCACTGTTAGTGATGTTTGCAGGTTATAGCTGCTGCTTAGAGCTTCATATTCACAGAAAAGCTGCTTCTCCTCACATCATCCACTGAGAGATGAAACCCTAACATGACCACAGCACCATCACTGTGTAAACTACATTATTACATTCATGCTGTTGGTTCAAACATAAACACTCATTTGATGTATTTATGGATTTCTCCTTGTGCCCTTGATTTAGTGGGATGTTAATTCATATTTTGAACCAACAACTAATGAGTCACATCACCATGGTGATTATTAATTTGTCATCCGTGAGGGCACAGTGTCATTACCAGTTAAAGGACTGTCAGTGATGAAGTGGTCCATCAGGAGTTATGTTTACCTCCCACTGAGGTCAGTAATGTGACGTGATGAGGTGAAGAAATGTGATGATCTCTATTTAACCACATCCTCTCTGCACATCTGCTGTGACACTAAGTATTTGATGAACAGACAATAAGAGGAGACTGTTGTTATGAAGTGACACAAACCCATAAATCCAGAAGGGAGGAGTAACACTTGGCTGATGTTGATGGTCTCGTTTGTTCAGAATGATTTTAGTACAGAATCATTTTCCACCTACAGGAGAATTTCATGTCCATGTCTCTGTGTGCTGCTCCAAAGCTCTGACTCTCATCTGAACAGAGAGAATGACTCAGTCTGTTCTGGTTTAGTGGATTTATTGCTTTTTCATATAAATCAGGTTTGACTGGTTTGAGGGACTGGTGGTCATCAGTTGGAGCCACTTCCTAAATTAGCAACAGTAAATATTGATTTGCTGTTGACAAAGTCAAACATCTCCTCCTCTTCATCAATATGCTTTTCATTCATCATACTTGATCATAGACAGGAACTGAGAGTCAAACCACCAATAATGTCTAAATACATTTCTATGTGAATAATTAAGTATTATAAAATATTTGAAGTCATAGAACAAACTTGTAGTAACTTTTCTACATACACCTGTATGTTTTTACTATATGAAGCCAGTCTGGTTCTCACTTGTGTCTCGTTCATCTGAAGCAATAACAACATATCAGACTCATTCATATTTAATGAAATAGCAGAGTGTTTAACACAGTCACATATTCTCCACAGAGCAGTTGTATTTCAGGCTCTGCAGATTTACAGTTCTGTAACTTAATAACTGGATATTTTTGCTTCATTGATTTTTAAACTCTGTACTTCTACTGTCAGACATGGCTGTGTTTATAATGTTTAGATTATTAATCACATCATATCACTGCTGTTACATTTATCCACTGCATGCTGACATCAAATCCAATAATTTTATCCATCAGAACATTTTTTATTTAACTTTTTTCTTGTCACATATTTGATGTTTTACATTTTACTGCTACTTTATTCTAACATTAAAAAACATCTCTAGAAGAAAGGCTTGTTGAACATAAAGACAGATGGTTCTTTGGTCCCTTTTATCCATCAGACAGGGACTGTGTTTAAGAAGAGGAGTGATGCTCTCTCATTGAATACAAAAGACAAAATGTAAATTAAAGTACAACAACCTTCTGTGTTACACTGTTGACAGATTTCATGAACATACACAAAACATCAAGATGACAATATTCATATTCAGATGTTCATCAGCACTGTCACTGTGTGTGTGTGTGTGTGTGTGTGTGTGTGTGTGTGTGTGTGTGTGTGTGTGTGTGTGTGTGTGTGTGGTGTGTGTGTGTGTGTGTGTGTGTGTGTTTGGACAGAAGACAGATGAGTACATAGCTCTGTCAGTTTTTTGCTTCATGCTGCAGTTTATGGTTATGATTTCCCCCCCACTCCTCTATAATCATAATTGATGATACGTTCTTGCTGTGTGCATTATGTCTTTGTCATGTCTCAGTGATGTGTGTGTGCTCTGTGCTGTTCTATACACCTGTAGTGGAGAGTTATTGTTCCCAGCAGAATCTATTTCATGCTGCTTGGATACATTTAGAGAGATTCCCAGAGAGCAGAGCGTCATCAGTTAAACACAGCTGTGTAACCTTCTGTTGTTATGAATGGCCTCCTCTCCTCTGACACGTTACTCAGACTGTGATTTATTTATTTTCATCAAACAAGTCGAATATTATTTAATAACACATAATTGAACACCGTACTGAACATTAAATAGTTCTGTCTGGATGTTAAACAGTTGAAAGACCAACAGAGATGGAATTAAATCAACTTTGTTTAGAATGATAACATAATCAATGTGGCCTTCACTGACTTCCATTTCCAAGTTTTACTCTCCACATGACACAAAAAAACAAATAAAGTAATGCGGGTCAAACACTGGATATTATGGTATGTTTGGTCTCTGAACTGAAGCACTACGCTGATGACTGACTGTCACCAATGACACATCCATCACAGTTTATCTAATGTGTAATGAGAATCACCAGAGTGATATTAGAGCAAAGTCAATGGCGGTCAAAGCAGCTATTTGCTAACATGATGCATCACTGCTAACTCCAGTGATGTTGTTGTTTCACAGTAATGGATTCACTGCGTCACATAATGAACGGAGCAACTTTTCAATATCGTCTGAATGACGGCCATGTTTCTGCTGTTCACTGTGACTGTGGATCATTAGCTGGTCCGGTCCATCGTGGAGCGTTCAAGTACAGCTCAGTAGATTGAGGTCGTCTCTTCTGAGACACGTCTTTAGACGAGCTGTCAGTCCACAACCTCACTTTCATACGTCCATTTCTGCAGCCTCCATGCTGTCAATCCTCTCACACACACTTCCATCCATGAGGGGATTCAGCTGTCTGATACGTAGTGAATGAGTGACAGTGAGGAAATATACTGTAATAATAATATTAGACACTCACCTGTTCACTTCTACTCTCTACAGCCTCTCTCTCCTCTTCATCTTTAAATATGCAATAAGAAAACCAATACACACAGAGTCCAGAGAGCACACACACACACACACACACACACACACACACACACACACACACACACACACACACACACACACACACACACACACACACACACACACACACACTTATTTCACCTCACACCCCCTCACTTGTGCTCCAGCTGTGGGAATACAGCAGATATATTAGCATAATAAATTGATATCACACACTTCATCCAGCCTGTAGCGCCTCACTGCTCCACAGCTCCAACCAACTCTTCATCTTTAATGTTCCCCCAGCTCTCAGTACTATTAACATGGCTGACCACTCTGAGCTCAACATGACTCACAGTGGAAGTGTTTCTACTCTGATGGATTAGATAACTGTAGATGGCATCCTTATACACTGGTAGTAGTAGACAGTAGATATTGAAGTTTGTTTTTTGCTTTCAGAGATCTTTCATCGTATTGTTTATATGACATCATTCTTTACCAGTAAACATCTTATGCATTTCTTACTATGTTTTGTTTGCCACTGGTATTTAGGTGTAGCAGATGGTAAACACACAGTGGGTGGATGGAGAACCCTCTGGAGCTTCAGCCCAGCTCCTCCACCTCCATAAAGCAAATTAAACTTTCATACAACAGCTGGTGAAAGTGTTTCCAAAGCAAAGACCGACCACTGTTGTATTAACCACAGCTGTCTGGTTCATTCAAAGTCTTATTTTCCACTCTTGATAATGATATTGACTTGTGTTTTATTATTCACAGTGAGAACTGCATCCCCTGCCTAGATTGATAAAGGTTAGTTATGTGGAGTAATTTATTCACAATGGGAAATGATTACTGACTAAGTAGGAGGTTGAGTCAATATTTGAGGAGGTTACCGATATCACTGTATTAAGACAATTGTTATTTCGGTAAGGAAATCAACATGTGTTTAAAAAAACATATTATACCAGCATCTGTATTTTAAAGCATAGAAGGTACATCAGATATTATCTCTATCCGGGACAAAATGATCCTCTGCTTGGGTTTACAGTTTTAGTAAAACTATTATCTTATAAGTGTTTTTATAGCATTAAAACATTCTCTTTATAGTTGGGTTTCATAGATTTGGCTGTTCAAGAAAATAGTGAAAAATAATGTAATTCAAAAGATGTACAATCCATGTTAACTGGCCATTTACAGAATAACGGAATATAGATTTGTTCAAGTTGAAAATAAATTCAAACATATTTTGAAACATCAACATATACTTGGAAGTAAAATAAAATGATGGAATACTATTTATTCTACAATGGTATGATACATGGTCCAGCACTAGCAGTTATTCAGAGACAGCACAGTTATGTCTTTCTGTATTATCATTTTAGAAATCTCAGACTACAGTAACAAAAGGCCAAATTCACTGTGAAAGCTTCCTTTTGTTAGTTTGTACGTTTTCTGAAGAAGGTCGCTGATCAATACAAGAGCACATTCAGCTCCTGCTTGTTTCTGCAAGGTCAGCATGTATGATATTGCTCCTTGTACTTGACAGCTCTCCTTGTATGGAGGAGGAAGCTGAGAGGGTCATTAGATCTTCAGTCATTTGTACTTCTCTTTACTCGTTCAAAGAGAAGACACTGACTCATTACACAGACTGAGAATTCAACAAATCTGTCAGTGAATTAATGTTGTTCTTGGTGTTTTATAGAAGGTATGAGAATCTGAGTGAATTATGTTTTTTATGTATGCAATCTTTGTCTTTCAGTAGTGTGATCATGCATGTGTGTATGATCTGTATGTGTTGACAAGAAAACACTCAGATGTGACTCTTGGCTGTAAGCTGCTCTATTGTTGGGAAAATGATACTTAAAGACAAAAAGTAAAGGTTGGATGGGAATGAAGCAAATGTGGAGAGACAGAGGAAGCTGAGAGACATCAGCAGGTGGTGAAGCATTCTGGGTATTTATCAGTCTGCTCATCAATACATCAGTCTGTCATCACTCTTTCTTCTGGTCCTTCACTTGTCAGGAATCAAGGAAAGGTTCAGAGCACAGAGTAGGTAATCCAACCGCTCACAGCTTCTCACCAGTCACCTTTACACAGTCAGCCTCCTCTCCACTGGCTGAATGCTCTCACTCACACATGACATCCAACAGGTTGATTGCTGCAGTTGTGTCATCTCAGAGCTGATTATGAAGTAAAACAGTGTGTTCTCTCTCCACCTTTATCACATAAAGAAGGAACCTTTTAAACCATGCTTTCTGTTTCCAGTGTGAGCTGTCAGAGGCTGCTGCCCACTCTAATTCTGAACTAGTAGTTTACTGTATGAACATATTGATGGACTGAATCAGGAAGTACAAACTCCTGGTCTTTGTACTACTCTTTCCAACAACAAGCTCATGAAGTATTTAGGGTCAGAGTTATGGTATGTATCAGAGTGTATGCAGTTTCAGATGAAGGCTGGCTCTACAGTGTCTTGTTTTGGGATCTTCTGTTCAGAGTCGCTGTCCAAGGTGCTGAACGTTCTCCCTGACTTAAATACCATTTGTGAAATAACATTAATGTAAAGTTGCATCTGCCTAGTCCTACCTAGTAGAATCAGTGCACAAGTACACTTAATGTATCTGAGTTCCAAAGTAGAACAACTTTAATAGTATTGATACTGTATTTATGTACTTATACCACAAGCTGTCAATGGTTTAATAGCTGCTAAAAACCTGTGAGACTAATGCTTTTTCACAGCAGCTTCACAGTCACAGTGTGGTAGTTGATGATAAGGTATCACTACACAAATAATCATGGATGTAGATAAATATGGAAACATTGTAATACAACACCAAGCCAATGACCTGAGATTTGGCTCAAAGAGCTGATATTTCCAGTTAATCCCCACAAATCTGTGAAAGCAGAGCTGAGGTCACAGTGGGGCGTCTCACTGAGGTGGAAACTGTTTCCCACTGAGATTGTTCTGAAGCCAGAATGTTTGTGACTCCAGGAGAGCTTTCAGTCTGAGGGTGAAACTTTGAGTTGAAACTGGAGACAACAGCAGGAGGAGAAGACAGACAGAGAGACATTGAGAGGAGAGGAAAGGAGGGGGAGAAGAAGGAAGACATGTTTTATAGTGCACTGTTTTTAGACTAGAGAATCAGTGATAGTGATACTGGTCTTGGTGTCAGACTGATATGAAAGTCTCCCTTTCTTCACACACATTGTTGAATATTGATTCCCTCTCAAACATCTTGCCACTTCACTGACCTTCAGGAAACTGATGATGTCTGCTGGAACTGTCTCTGTCAAGAAGACAGTGAATATTTTAGGTCATAAGTATTATTCTTTGAGAGACAGAGAGATATTCAGTATTTTAGTTCTGTTATTACAGACAATGAGATTTATTAGCATACAAATATTATATTGATAAAGGTTATGATCATCATTTTAAGGAACTTGGATTGAGGAAACTGGGCTCAGTGTTGGTTTATTGATTTACTGGTCTCTC
This sequence comes from Anoplopoma fimbria, assembly GCF_027596085.1. Taxonomy (NCBI): domain Eukaryota; kingdom Metazoa; phylum Chordata; class Actinopteri; order Perciformes; family Anoplopomatidae; genus Anoplopoma; species Anoplopoma fimbria. Next base: position 90,415 of record NW_026553227.1, on the reverse strand, counting down.
TCTATCTCCCTCTTCCTCCCTGCAGTGATTGATGGATGCATTCAGGCTTCATTATTTCACTCTGTCTTGCTGAAGTTCCGTCTCATTTGTCACATCCATTATGCTGCATTCAGATGGTCTGTTATAAGTAAACTTTTGTTAAAGGCAAAAGACAAATGAGACTCAGTCCTGGTAATTTGTTTGAAGAGGACAAATAGAAATGAGGTAAAATGTCAGAGTCAAGGAGAGAAGAAAACAAAGAAAAGACTGTGATTGTTTTCCTGGAGTAACATAGAAACAGCCTCTTTTTAGATCATTGACTCAGTAAACTCTTCAGCAGAGATTTATGTCACTAAAGGTCATCCACTTGTTTTCATCTAATAGCTAGTTGGTTGTTTTTATAATGTTCATCATTTAAATCCTTTAGAGAAAACAACAATTGTCCTGCTCATCATTCATGATGTCGTTTCTTTTACTGGAAGAGTCTGAATAGTTGAGCAAAGGACTTGAAGCTCCATTCCGATTCCTCTTTGATTTGTGATTTATGCTTTTCAAGTAGATCATAAATCATAGACCCTAAATAGGATAATTCCTCCTGTTTTTTTTTTTTCCTCTCACATTTCTAAACAACAGTAAAGACAAACAATCACTTTCATTCTTCGTTTGGAACAAAAACCTTTGAATGAACCAATTCCTTTAAATCTGCAGATTAAGTGTTTATTTACAGGACAAATAAAGAGTGGTGAGAGATGAGAAGAATCCTCACACACACACACACACACACACACACACACACACACACACACACACACACACACACACACACACACACACACACACACACACACACACACACACACACACACACACACACATTTTAGTCATTTATTTATGTTCACATTTTACAATAACAAATCTTGAACACAAACACTGGTAGATGCACTCATCAAGCCCAGAATCTCTTTGACATGTCTGATCTCAGTCTATGGATACAGGAAGCAGCGTCTCCTCCATATGTGGCGGCTGCCTATTAATACAGATATGGAGCAGAATTTTGCAAGTGCTTTAGCTTTTGGCTTCGGAATTCCAGCCATCTGCAAACCCCTTATGACGAGTCTGTGGACATGGCCAAGGCTTCCAAATATAAACACAAGTAGTTTGCAGGTGTACCCCAGTTGTGCAATCTCATTTCTGAGAAGTTGGTATTTTGTAACCTTGGCAAGGAATGCCTCCTCCAGACTATAGTCAAACGTACAGCTTACTTCTAAGATGGTGACTTCTCTGCTTACCTCATCAACAACAACAACATCTGGTGTATTGGCTGTCACATTTGAAAAATAGTCAACTTCGTTATTGCACAGAGTGAACATGTCAGATGAAACCCTTGAATGGGTATATACTTTAACGGAGGAAGGTGGGGTATATAAAAGCATGTTCTTAACCAGTAAATCAACAATTCTATCATGTCTGGAAATATACATGCCCTTGTATACATGGCAGCCATTCAGAATATGTGACAGTGATTCTATGGTTGAGTTGTCGTGGTGCAGACAATGAGGAGGAAATCTGTTAGGGTACCACAGAGAGAGATTGAGTCTGGTTGGAAGAACTTGTAATCTGGCTTTAACTGCAAATGTAAGAATATCCTCATCAACTGCATAGTTCTTGAATATTGTGTGAGAAACTGTGTGATCTGCAGTGGGAATACATGCTAGCTTTCCCTGTAGCTTTAGACCAGTCCAGTGTTGTTGCTGCCTCTGCTGTTCTAACCCTAGCAGGTACCTGCGTGTGTGAGCTGGTGATACATGATGTTCAGTATCATTGACAGTTACCCTTACTGAGATTGTACAGTCAGTTATTACATCCTCAGACACCATTACAGTGTCTGAGTCAGACTTCACCCAGTCCAGGGAGACTCCAGCTCGCACGCAAAGGTCATTGAGGTCGGGCCAGTCCGACGAGACCCCAAACCCAGCAGAATGTGAGTCCATCTTGTTGTTGGGCTTCCTTCTAAAGCCTAAGAAGCTCGGCTCACCCTCTCCTGCCAGGGGAACTTTACGTCGCTTCATGTCCAGAAACAATGAAGAACGTGCAAGTTCCCTGACAGTCCGATCATCACTGTTCAGCATATTGGTCAGGTGGGACAGCCTGGTGGCATTATAGATCCACTCCACGTTTGGAACGCCTAGACCTCCCTCCTGTTTGGGCTGGAAAATAATGTCCCTGGTTGTATGGGTGTTCAGTCCAAACCACTTCCTCACTACAGAAACTACTTGGTTGTTTAGTTCCCGCAGTGTTTTGCACGCGAGGTGTACGTTGGAGAAAAGATGTTGAATTCTCGACAGGGCCACCTGTCTGATGGCCTCCAACTTCATGAGCAGAGGTGAAACATCAATCAAATCCAGCCATATATTCAACCTGCTTCTTCCACTCGCCTGCTACATTGAATTTGTGCCCGAGGTAGGTGTACTCGTGCAGGTCACACTCTGGATCCCTATCACACACACACATTTAGACATCTCCACACACACACACACATGACACTCTCCTCCCGACCAGCACATCACACCTTGTACACATTGGGTGGTGCACACACACACAATCCACTGGTTGATGGCCAGAACAAAATAGTCATATCTGCACATCAGCATTTTGATGAAGAATACTATGTTTAAAAATACATCTTGTTGTAGATTGTGATTTTGTTCATTCAATGATCTATTGTAATATCAGAATATCGGTCACTCTTTTCTTGATAATTGTAATAACTAGATGTTCAGTGTTGAGCAGGAACAGACTGCGTGATGATCTAGAAAGAATGGAGTCAGCTGGAGAGACAGTTGGTAGCAGAGGAGGACCGGTGCACAGGGAGAACAGCTCTGGCAAACAGATCTCTGCTCTCACAAGAGTTCCTCAAACCATGAGTACAGATTGATTCATGGAGGGGGACCTCTGGAGCCCACTGACAGGAGGCTCATCATCCACACATGGCTGATAAGTTTCTCTGATCCAATGAAGACAAGAGAGAAATCTAGTCCATGAAGCTGTAGAAGAGTCCTGTGCACAAGATGTATGTGGTTTATTGTTGTGATAGTTCTGTGTTGGTTTAAATACATGTATTTATTTATATAAATATTTGATAACTACTTTGATTGCAGTTCCCTGTCTGTCAACTGAAAGGAAAGTCTTCATACAGACGGAAAGAAGTTGCGGAAGACAAATGTCTTCATCAACTACAGTCTGTCTTTAGAATTATTACCATGTCTGTCTTTAAATGTTTCAGATTATTATCATCAAGAAAAACAACAACATCGGATGCCAATCGATTTAAGTTGCTGAAGATCTTATTGGTTGTGCTTCCATTTATAAAACCAATAATAATTTGCAGACTTTACAACATCTGTTCTGTCATTGATTCCCACATGAAGCCTGTTGATCGATCACTGAGAGTCTTATAGAGACTCAACAGAGAGGCCATTCACTGAAACAGTACCACACACACATGAATATTCATGGTGACAACACAGACAGGCATGAATGATGATGATGGAAACCACAACTCATATCTGAATTAATGAAGTGGAGAGGACAGACAATGAATCAAGTGTTGGACAGCCAGTAAAGCTGAAGGTTACTATTTGTTCTGCTGGATACTAAAAACATAATTGTGTTTGAAAGAACTCAAGAAAGTTACAGTAGTTCAGCCTCACAGTTCAAATGCAGCAGCAACAATGTTTGGTCTTTTTCTTCTTCTTTATCCTTTTCCCACCTTAAAACAATATTATGTCATGTCTAAAGCTGTGGTGCTTTCAGTCTCATCATAGATTCACTATGACCTCATCAACTTCTTTACTCAATGCAGCATTTATTTTAAACCTGCCTCATTTCCCATGAATCACCACGGCTCTGTGTTAGAGGAAGATGTGTCAGGGCTGACTGGGAGCTCCAGGGCTTTGTTGTTTTGTACATGTGTCTCTCACATTCATGTAAACACAGAGTCACACCATAATCTGTAGATTATTGTTCCTCTAGATCCACCGTTACCCTCCAGTGAGGATAACGTTCTGACATCCACAGAGAATGTAAAGTGTTGCCCTATAATCCAGACCTCTGCTGTTTTAATATTGTCCCTGAGAAGCAGCCGTATCTTCAGGTCTGTAGTATCATGATGAAATATGGATGCATCGTATGCCTCCCTTATGTCTTGTGTATCTCCTCACGGCCCCTAAAATACTCCATTAGTAATATCAATATTGCAGAATCTCCCACTTGGTGAGATCATGTCTCATCTGTATGCCAGGTCTTTCTGCTCTCAGCCATGCAGGACTAAGCTGTTCCTCTCTGCTAAACCTCATTCAACCTCTGACATTTAGCCATTTTCACTGGAGATGAGATCTCCAACTCTGACTGATATCACCATCTACAAAATATTTCACAGGAATCATTCCAACATTTCAAGGCTTATATTCAGATTTGATGCAATTTTTTAGTATATTTATATTCCTGCTTGATTTCCAAACCTCTCCATCATGAGGGACATTTATTGAACGTATTGTTAAGTGGCTCTTCGTATTTCCGTCTAATAATTGTGCATAAGTGAGATCAGATGTGAGAGCTGTGCTGTTAGGGGTTAGGCTTCGTCTTCATCACGTTGTCACACTTTGTCACTATGACATATGACATGGTGATTGTGGAGGTGATCACTGTTGTGGTGGAGGTCTCCTCTGGTGAAGTCAAACTGTCTCTGTGGTTAACCGTCAACTTCTGACATTCAGAGCATTCACATAGCAGCTGAGCAGAACATGGAGTCGCTCTCCCTCTCTGTGTGTTGTTATCTTCACAACAGTAGAGCCCTCAGTGTTTAGTGGAGACATTGACCTTGTTCAGTTAAACAGTATTTATTCCACCTGGACCAGCATCATGGTGGGTTTGTTAGATTTCAATGAAGTCAAACACACTTGGTTTGAGCCCAGTCAGTCTCAGTCACTTGTCTGAAGGAACTGAATCATCTTCAGTCAGCCACAGATTTGAATGAGTGAGAACATTGTCTCATCTCTTGTATGTCTTTTTGATTATTACATCTATATATGAATTGCAGAGATACTGTGTTGCACAAGAACAAAAAAAGAATATTAAAAGAAATGGTAAAAATCTAGTAAAGCTTCGATACCAGAGAGATGAGAGAGTATATCGATCTATGATCTCTAACCAACAAAACTCATTGTTCACAAACTTAAGCAACCAGAGGAAACGGTTATAAGTAACAGCCAGTGGACAGAAAAATCATATTTTACAGAACCAACAACTTCCAGCCCTCGAGGCTGAAAAGGTGAAGCAGAGTTGAAATGGTCTGTCCAGAGACGTTACAGAACTGTAGTCCTGCAGTGCAGAGAGCTCTACATCAGAGTTTATCTGACTGTTCCCTCTGGAAACAAGTCTGCAGTGAATACAGGTGATGATGGATTAAGAGGTCATGGACTTCAGTTTCTGTTAACATGCTGAGAACACAACTCTGAGTGTGAATGTGTGTTCTGAGCATCATATTATCTGAAACATGGACTTCATGTGTAAGACGTGATACTGAATGCACTCTTTGGAAATACGTCTATTCAGTAATTGTAAAGCTGTTCAGAGCAGTGGTGAAGACCTTGAACCGTATGATTATAGAAAACAATACAACATCCAGTCAGTGGTTGACAACAGCTCTTCCTACATATCTGTAAGACATTTTTCTGACATGTATCTATTCATAAATAGACTTTGGTTGTTTGAATTTCCAGATGGATGAGGAGCACAGAGTGTCCTCTGAGACCTTTACTCTAGTACACTCTGAGGAGAAGTGGGTGAAAAGCTCTTATAAGATAAAACCTGCACCCACACACACACACACACACACACATTGAGGCTGATTTATCCTCACCAGCAGGTCTGCACATCCATCTATGAGTGATTTACTTGTTTTGTCGACTCCTGAAAAGCTGCAGAGTTCATGGTTGAGTGGTTGAACAGTTCTACATAGCAGCGTGCTAATATACACTTGTGGCATGCATAGTGTACTTTCAAAATAAACTTCTATCGTCACAAGAAGTTGGGTTTAGGCAAAATGAAGTGAAGGGTGTTGTTAGCTACCTGACTCTCTTGTGTAAGTCAGTAAGTAGACAATTTAACATCAGCCATGCTCTTTTCCTAAATACATTTAAAATATAATTTAGGTATTTTTTAAATGTTGTCATGTTGTAATTCATAATTTATCCTTTTTATCCTTACCTAGTTTCCCAGTCACTCTGATGATTCCATTCCCAGTCCAATCAGGCTCCTTAGATCAATTCTTTGAACTGTTGACTAGTCGTGGTCACCCCGACTTCAGTAGTTCAGTAGTCTCTGGTGTGAGAACTAATCATAAATATGGGAAACTATGTGCATCTGATGTCATAGATTCTAGAATCCCAGTGTGATGTCATTCACACACAGACACACACACACACACACACACACACACACACACACACACACACACACACACACACACACACACACACACACACACACACACACACGCATTATATTCCAAACAAACTTCTACAAATCATTAGACACAGACCAGCCTCACCACTCATAAACAAGATCATCATGATGACCTGGCTAATTGTGAGTAACTTTCATACTGCTGGTTAGTTTAATCTTTAAACTAATACAGCATATTTTAGTTTAGTTAATCCGACTCTGCAAAGTAAATATTAACCTAATCCGTCAAATGTATGAAGTGTAGTAATAAGCACAATATATCCTTCTGAAATGTAGTGGAGAAGAAGTATCAAGTAACTTAGAATGTAAATACTTCATCAAAGGACAAGTACCACTACTACGCATGTGAGTAAATGTATTTAGTTACTTTCCACCTTTGCACACTGCTTTAACCTGTATAATTGGATACCACTGGATTCAGTAACACATTCCTCACTAAGGTGGAACACAGTGTATGTGAGTAATGTAAGTGGGAGAACAGGAGGACAAGAGTGTTATGATGTAGTCGTCAACGAGGAGCTTCTTTTTCTGAGGTTTTCACAATGCAACATGAAGCAATTAGTTTCAAGTTGTCGGCTCAAGTTGAAACATATTCAACTTCAAAAAGCAGCACAGTGAAAATCCAGAGCAGTTGGCATCAGAGGTTTGTTGCTCACATGCATTTCTCAGGCAGCACTAACACTCTGCACTCAGCTTGGCATTCATCAGGATCACATTCATAACCTCGATGGTGGAGGTTTCAGTACCGGCAGACAGATGGACGGTTTGACCCAGAGTTCCTCAAGGCAGCTCAATAGCTAGTTCATATGAAACTATGACACCCATCAGATGATTGTGTAGGAGGTCAGATACTGTGCTGTCTCTGGGTTGTTGCATTCCTTCAGCATTCCACTGCTTTAATATATATATATATTTATATCTTTTATATATTTAAAAACAGCTCATTTTCCTCTGAACACAACAAAGCCAGATGAAAAAAAAAAAAAAAAAGACGGACTGCTTCTGAACAAACATAACATGCTGACACAGCAGCACTTCTGTAATTTCACTCATTGGAGTCAATAACGACGAGATCAGTCTTCAGAAGCAGTCGATGATCTCAACCGGACCTCCGTTCAATAACAATAAACAGTGATCCATGTTCATAAAGGGGATTATAGATTCAGGGTCAACTGCAGTTTATTTTCTGAGAGCTGAATCAGTTGTGGTTGTGATGTATCTGATGGTTTGATATGAATCAGGAAGCGATATGGAAGATGTGAAAGGTTTTAAATATGAATATTTAAAGATTACTGAACCAGTAGACTCAGTGATTCAACCAGTGTTATTCCCATAATCTTCAATGGTACAGCCTTTATTTCTGGTACAGCCTTTATTGTGTGTGTGTGTGTGTGTGTGTGTGTGTGTGTGTGTGTGTGTGTGTGTGTGTGTGTGTGTGTGTGTGTGTGTGTGTGTGTGTGTGTGTGTGTGTGTGTGTGTGTGTACTACTTGGTGGTTCATTTTGCACCAGTATGCTGGGGTCTAAACCTGATTTTATGTTTTCAATAACTTTGTTGTCCTAATTTTGGGTTTAGATTAAATATTAACATGTGTAAATGGAGGAAAAAGCTTCTTGTCTTCTCAGAGGCATCATTTGCATGCTGGATGTTGACCTGCACCAAACTTGAACAAGATGCCTTTGACATTCATTGATCTACTTTAAAATCACCACACCCTCAGGGATCATTGGCTCCTCCCACTGTCCTCTCTGCCTTTTTACTTCAGGGAGCAGGTTAAACAGAGGGCAGAGTAAGACAACTGCACAGGCCGTCAACATGTTCAATACAGTGTATGCAGACAACTTTTTTCATTTATTAAAAAATGTGTTTAATCATCAACTAATACAATCAAGAAAACTAAAAGAGGTTCAGATTGAAAACCTTGACCTTATTTATTTTTGAAAAGGATTCATCAGGTTGTCTTAAGAGTTTGATGGGATTAAAACATGTCCGTAGTATACCATTTGTATTTTCTCTGCATTAAGATTCATGTTTTCCTCTGACACAGTCCATCAGAGGACACTGATGAGGTTCACTGTGTAACAAAAACCCAATCCAGCTCCTGACTCCTGTCAGCCTGATGGAGCTGAACCTTAGACCTCCTTTCAATAAGACTCTTTATTGGTTGTTTGGCAGTTTAAGTCATCCTCCTTCACAATCACTCTTAGTGTAAAATATTTTACGTAAGAAAGTCAAAATTCGCAAAAGCAGATGAAAGTTTGTAATTTTGCATATTCAGCCCCTCCACGGCAGATTCTGGCTAAACAGAGAAAGAGGACATGTAGAGCAGGAGAGACAGCGGATGTGTAGCTCAGAGGAAATGTTTTCAACTTGACTGGACAAGAAACATTCTGTGGATCAGACTGATGAAGGAGAGTTTTCTCATCTGTTATTATCCCTGTTTGTCATTCTGCTCATTCCCTCTGTTCTGCTCTCTACATACTCTGTCTCTTATTCTCATCTGTCTTCTTACATTAGTGCTGTATGAAGGTTGTCCAGTTCCTTTGTGTTCCCGTGACGATTGACTTTAGTGACACAATGCAGAGGAATGTGGATGATGTTTCCCTTTTGTGATCCAATTCAAAATATACTTTGACTTCAGATTGAGTTCTTACTAATGGACCTCAGCACAGTTAACATTTAGTTCTGTCCAATGACAAATTCTGTTCTTGTTTTTAAATCAGGGCAGTGTCCTTCTGTCTTTAGAAATACTTCATATGACCTGCTTACATTTGATCGCCCATTCTGTCTGTTCATCCATCCATCCATCCATTAACCCTGCAGCAGTTTCACTATCAGTTAGAGTGAGGAGAGAACTGTTGTCTGGTGTTTGATCTTGACTTCTCATCTTCCTCCTCCTGGCTTGTCTGCATATCAAAGCCTCCAGCTAGAGCCCTGCCTGCTCTCCCAGACCTCAGTCAGAGCATCGGACGTGTCCATTGACTGATTTCTTGATCGTTGCTTCTGATTGGAGGGGATGGGGGTTACATCATTGTGACAACGCGGGTCTTCTTGGTTCTGGGAACAACAACCGCAGTACTTTATGTCCCATATGATTACCCAGCAGGCTTCCTCTTGTCATGCTGTGTAATTATATCACAGCTACTCATCCTCCTCTGTGCTGAAAGAGATTTTGGGAAAACGCTTGAGAGTTTGTGGTGTGCCAATATAAAGACATGTGTCCACTTGACTTATTTGGCAAACAGAAATGTGTTGATCCTCTGGGAGAAAGCTCCTTCAAAGCAACCTGAGAGAAAGTACTAGAATGATGGAGCTCACCTTAAACTCCCACCTGCTTTACTGTGATCTGTGCATTTATGGGATGTGAAATGTAGAATTGTAGCACCTCTCTGAAAGTAGCACCTCTCTGAAAGATAGATCTGATTTTAACTTACAGTACGGCACTCAGAGGCACAACAAAGGTAGAATACTGACACCGGCTGCTTTTTATACAGCATTATATTTATTCAGACTTATTATATATTCATAGTGAAGAGAACCAGACGGCTGCATATTTTAAAAAAAAGTGGGAGGAGACCTACAATAAAACAGTCCTGAAATCCTAATGTTGATCACCCAGCCATATACATAATCATTTTGAAAATGAAGACACTCAGCACTGTGAAAATGTACAATAACCCAGAGGCTGTTTTGGTTTCTGTGATGTTGAAACAGCCTGCTGTCGTTTTGTTCTGAATATGAGACATTTAGTGTTCCATTAAGGAAACAAATACTCTAATTTTCTCTTTCTAATTTTGCTACTGTCAGTGGCCAAATGTGGGCAGAACTGAGAAACTAAGTCAGGTGATGAATCTTGAGGATGTTTAGTTGTAACCCACTGTCACTCTGATGTTCATTTTAACTATTTTTTCAACTCCAAATTGAACCAGTGCAGCTGCAAATGTCAGAGTTTAGACTCTATAAATGTACTCAGCATTCTTTAGTAGTAAACATTTTTTCTGTGGCCTCTAGTCTAGTTTGTTCCGTTCAGTCACTGTAACATAAATATCACATGTGAACCCCAAACAGGTATTTGTTTCTAGTGGTGGACATGTCCTCTGTTAGGATGCCCTTCAAGTGTTTTTACCTGGAGGCACGTCCACGCTCACCTATTCTTTCTGTCTGATGCTGACCTGAGTCAGTGAACTCTGGCTCCGCCCCCAGCCCCACTAAAGTCATTAGCTTCCAGCCATTTGATTAAATGTGGCCATCGATTCCCACAGGAAATGAGTCAAGAACAGCATCACCTGATCAGAGCTGCCAGCTCCCTAATGGAGAGAGAGGGAGAGAGAGAGAGAGCAGGGGTGGAGAGAGGGATTGTGGGAGGTAGGAGTTCACATTAACAATGGAGGGATGAGAGGTGGGAGGAGATGAAACAGCTTCATGTGAAACACAAACACACACACTGAGAGACGTCCAGCACCATATTGTTCCTGACTCACTGGCAGCTTCCAGCAGCCTGAGGCCTTCACACAGTGTTGTGTTAGCAATGAGGAGTGGACATGTTTAAACATAAAGGCTCCTGATTACATATCTGCTGTCTCTATGAAGGATGCTGAAGACTCATGAACATCAGCTTTGTCTTATGTCATTTATATTCTGCATATGGCTTTTGCTTCTGCTTTAACTTTTTGACATGTCCCATTATGTTTCTTTATAGTCAGATTTAGATGCAAATCCACAGCTATCATGTGTCCCTGCATTGAGTAGCTGAGAGCAAAGATCTGACTAGACATAGTGACAGGTTTAGACACACCGTGTACCACCCAAGGTTCACTCTCCACAGGTTGTATCACATCAGGGTCTGTGGTGTTAATGTCATGTGTCATGCTGACGGTGTCAGGAGAGGCTCCAGCAGTGGATGTGACCCACAAAGAGGTTAAGAGAGACACAGCAGGCAGGAAGCCAGGAGAGAGAAACACAACACAACCCACTGCCAAGGTCACACACCTACACAGACACACACATGGACATGTAGCCAGAGGCTACTCAGCCTCCACTATTAAACTCAGAGCCCCACGATTAAAGCTACTGAATGGCATTAGCAGCCTCCAGCCGTGGTGTAGGACAAGGAGCAGCCTGTCACAGCAGGAGAGGCCATGATGGGAACAGTGGGGGAGCAAAGAGCCATAAACTGTCCCAAAGGTCAAATATGAGACTGACTGTGATGGAGTTTAAACATGACAACCTGACACTGTGGATGTGACTGCAAATAACTATTAGACTAAATGTTGACTAAATATGATGAGTAGGTTTTTCATTTCTACCTGCCCCGAGGCATCATTCCACCAACACATGCTGATACTTGATTTTTAATAGGTGCTTTAAAAAAAGAAAGGGATCATTAAAAAAGGCTCATTTTATGCAGACGTTTTGACAAATGCCAGCACAATGATCCTCAAGAGGTGTACACACCCAATCTTATTCTCAGCAAATTGTTCCCATTTAGATAATATGATGTGTGTATAGAGCTGTTATAGACTAGGAAGGTCAACTAGGAAATCAGGAAAATCCAACATGTACATCTGAGTCCTCCAGACATCATGGAAAGACATCCGGTCATCACCAGTTATAGTTGATGGTTAACTATGTAACTCACTTGAACCATTTTGCTTCTCCAATAACTACAGCTATTAGAGGGTGAAGCCTAAACAATATAGAGCATAATGAGCTGAGTGGTGAATAGGTGATATCAAAGAATATCATTCATCATTTATCAAATAATCTTCATCCATAACAAATCTTAAGCATGTAAGTTAAGTATCATGCACGTTGTATAAAGGGGTTCATATCATTGTTTTGGTTCTCCATCCTGCATACGGTAGTTGGTGTGGTTGACTCTTGTGACTCTCACCTACACCCAGTCTAGTCAGCTGTTTCCAGAAAGTAAACTCCAACATGCTGAGTGTAGCTTCATGTCCAGCATGAGACAGCAGAGAGCAAAAGCAACAGAGAAAATAATCAAAGATGAGTATGAAGCATTTAATTCACTGGACTTAACCAAAGATCAGTGGACAGTGAATGTTAACTTTCATTTACCAGGTGACTAGAAACACAACTAAAGTTGTGAGTCTGCATGCTGCTCTGTGTCTGCTGGATGTTTGCTAACAGTTCAGCCATCAGCACTTGATGAGATGTATCTATATAAAGGCAGGGTTACGTTGAGTCTGCCTGTTAGTGAATAACGATACTTATTTAAACATCACCTCAGGCTGTGTTCTATTAGCAGCATCATACTGTTCTCCATAGTGTGTCTGCAGATTAGATATGTGATGGAGTCCAGAGGCCTCGTCCTCCCTGCTGGAATCAATGTGTAGATGCTCATTGAGCAGCTCTAAATACATGTAATCCTACAGAGCCCTGGGGTGGCAGCTTTAGAGAGGGAGATGAAACAGACCCTCAACAAGGCTGACTGCACTTCACTAAACATCACCGTAATTGAATTTGCACCAACTGTATAGATGGATGTCAGCTATTTAGACCACAGCAATAAACAAGAACCAATATTGTTGTGGAAATATTGTAATAATAGACTCCAGTTATTTAGCTTTTAGTTTCCAAAGTAGGAGAGGACAGAGACAGGAGAAGATCCAGTGTTGATGCTTTTCTTTTATCATCTCTGTGTGAGTCATGTTGATTAAAGTTGTCCTTTTCTCTCCTTGAGAATGAATAGTTAACAGAGAAAAACTATGTTCTTTTATATAATTTAATGTCATCAGGATGGTGAAATCTTCTGATTGATGACTTAAACAAGTTTTCAACAAGTTAACATCTTCTTATTCCAAATAAAACTGAAGTCTTGTTAGGATATCCTTCTGGAGTGAGTTTTCATTGGATCTGAACTCTTAATCACCACTTTTGTCACTTAAATGGAAATCTTAGAATTACTATAAGTGGTTGAAATCCTGCAATTTCAACTAATTGTTATAATAAAAGCTCTCAGAAACACTGCCCATATTTAACAAAGTGCACACTTCCATTCTGAAAGGACCCTCAACCCTTCTCTTGACTCTTCCATTTTAGTTGACAACCTCTTCATGTCCACATGTTTAAAGCTGCTTTGTTAATGACGTCTAATTATATTGAAGTGTGAGGTGAAGACAGATTATTCCATGTCACCATTGATGAGAGGTTCGTCATTAGCTGACCACAGCTGATTGTCTGATATCCACTGAAACCCTCTGGACAGACTCCTGATCTGTGTGGGACTCTGCAGAGACAGAGTTCAGGAGGAATTCTTCCACCCTCAGAAAGATATTTGGCTGTACTGTGAATTCAAGTTTGACATCAATTTTTTTCTGTTGTTCACTGGTTGAACACTGACCAGTGATCAGATGGAAACATACTGTAGAGAATGAGAGAGATATGGGAGGCTGATTGGTGCTGAAATGTAGTTCCTACTCATGTAGTTCCTTAATCAATGTGGGCACTGAGCCAGCTCTCTGAGCACAATGGATGTCCATTCAACTGAAATAGTGTTTGACTGCAACCACTGCTGTGTAGAAATATAAATACATCTCCAGGCTTGCAGCACTCATGTTAGATTGAAATGTACTTTTAAACCTTGAAAGTGAAGACCACTCTGACTCCTCATGAAGATCCAATAGGAACTCTGCTCCTGGTGTCCAGTGACCCCTGTTACTCAAAGATAACCTGCACAATGAAAGTCAAAAACATTCATGAACACACATGACATCACACTAGGAGGATTTTTTGAGGAAAGCATTTCCTTTCAAAGTCTTCTGCTTCAGTAAAAGTGTTTCTGACACAAATTGGTGATAGTTTTGCAGAATGTCAAATCTGCTCCACAACAATCGGGAGGAAGTTTAAAGTGAATGAAGTGGAAAGATTTCACTGTATGATGCAACTTTTTCATCTGAATGTTGAAGTGCAGGAAATGACGAGCACATTGTCTCGCTGTCAAAGTCATCAAGACTTGTGTTGTATGTTTGTGTTAACAGGCTGCAGTCGATGCTGGATGTTCATATTTATACAGAAACCTTCAGACTGAAACACTGGAGCAGGTTGGACTGTGAGGAGAGCTATGTGTGCTTAATGTGATACATACAATAAGTGCTCCCTTTGTGTGTGTGTGTGTGTGTGTGTGTGTGTGTGTGTGTGTGTGTGTGTGTGTGTGTGTGTGTGTGTGTGTGTGTGTGTGTGTGTGTGTGTGTGTGTGTGTAAAACGTGCTGCATGCTGGGATGAAGTGTGAAGCGTCATGGCTGACTAACACAGATGAGCCTCAGGTCTTCTCTCCTCCTCAGAGGATCCTGTTCATCTTCTGTTTTAAACTCTCGCTCTGTTCTTCTCTTCTCTCTCCTCTCCAGCGTCGGAGCTTTCTCCCCACAGAGCGCCTTCATCTTCTTCATGTATTCTATAAATATAATATAATATAATATAATATAATATAATATAATATAATATAATATACAGTATGGTTGGTTCATTTCAGCCTTAACCTATTGGTCACAATTTTGATGTTTTTCTCTTACAGAACAGAACATCTCACTGCAAATGTCCTTCAGTTGTCCCAACATTCTTTACAGAAAAAATACAATTTATAACATAAATATGATTTTTTTATTCATTATTTATTCATCATATAGTCCTTCATTCCTATACAGTGTTGCTTTGTGTAACTCCAACCATATTCTGATAAGAGCTGCACACATCTACTCTCACTGATCCTTTAATATTTCAGTGCTCATGCAGATTCTAAACATCTAAACATTTTCTGTTGTTAAAATAACAAAAGTAGATGATAGTGCAGCATTGTTAAAGTCTCCTAGTCCATCCAGAGCTCTCAGTCCCTTTGTGTCCTCTCTAATCTCTATTCTCTCACTCAGTTGACCCACTCAGTAGGATCATTACTATAACTATGAACCATCAAATGTCCACTTTAAAACTCCATTATTAAGAACTGCAGAGGAACTAATCTGTGTCTGAACATGAAGGTGAAGAGAATTCAAGTCAGAGTATTAGACAGACCTGTCATCATCCAGTGCTTTGACTTATTGGTTTTCCATCAACTGTATGATAACACAATCTATAACATAACATGATCTTTCAGTTACCAGTTTCCCATCTTACATGTTACCTTCTGGAGCTCCAGGTCAATACCATCCATCCAGTGTTCTCTATGTGCTGTGTTGTAGCCTTGGAATCAATTAAACATTAAAGTGAATGGAGGCTGGGTGCTGTTGAAGCTCCCATAGGGGCTGCTTATCCTTCACAGCTGATGGAGCTCTGACTCCCTCCTCCTCCTCCTCCTCCTCCTCCTCCTCCTCCTCCTCACTCTACTCTGCTTTCTCTTCTATATTTTACTTCTTATCTCCGCTTTGGGAAGAAGAATATCAGGGACATTGAAATAACTGAGAAGCAGAACAGTAAATGCAGATGGACAGTGTCAGGTCCAGGAGACACACATGAGTTAAGTTCAGACAGGAATGTTTAGTTCTACTCTGGATCAACTGAACTGAGATCAGTGCTGCTGGATGACTTGATTGTTGAGACACCACTGGTATTACTCTGAGAGTCAATCAAACACTGTTTATCCTCTCATCTCACTCTTTTATTGGTTCAGTCCTCTACTGAGAGAAAACCTGTTGTGTTTTGATTGATATTGACAGAAGATCAGATCAAAACTCTGAGCAGAGGAAATATACAAACATCATCTGGAAATTTGATTTGTCTATCCTCAGACAGAAAACAAGCAAACAGAGTTACGCATAGCTTTGCATTTAAGGGAAATGTTTGGTTGAGAAATGATCTGTCTGTCAATAATTTGTAGAAATAATGTACGTACTGAAATCACATGTTTATGCATTATGTTTATTGAGGTATGGTATGTGGCTCATCTTACAACGCACACACTACAAAGGCTACATGTTCATCTTCACAAGAGTCAGATCAATATTCAACCCTGAACAAGGCTCAGTGGTTCAGTGGGAGTTTGATTTTACACAGTAGCTCACATGTATTGAGCTTCACTCCACTATGAACACAATGTGTGTGCATCTGAAAATGATAAAACCAGGAAATAGCTCTTTAATGCAGTGGACCATTATGATGGTAATAACATCTTAATATTCATATTGGTTTTCATTTAAAAGTGGGTCAGATAACTATTGAATTGCACCAAGTTTAAATCCATCTGAATACATGCATTTAACAAAATATTGAAACGCTTCTAACATGTTGAAAACTAAAGCCCTGACTATGTACTTACGATGATATTGACTGTAAAAGTACCACAGCCTTGATAAAGGTCTGCACTGCAGTTTTTCTGTGTCTAATATTGCTTTAAAATAGGTATCCAAGGAGAAAAGCAGTGTTACAGCTTGGAAAGAAAAGCTAAAAAGCTGCTTAAAACATCACACTAGATATAGAATGTGAATTCCCTTGCAATAGGAGTCTCTTATTGGGATGTGATTGCTTCATAATCCACTATGTCTCCTAGTACTATTTAATTATTAATACACATATTATCATCAAAGGCATCATTTGTTCAAATGAATTGAATATTAGACGGATGTTTACCCTTGATTTAGATTTACAAAGGCAAGGCATGTTTATCTGTACACCACCTTTCATCAAAAAAGGCAATTCAAAGTGCTTTGAGTAAAACATGAAAGACATTTAGAGAAAATATCAAATAAATACAAGGCAATATAAAAAAGATAATATAAAAAGACACACGCATGAAGTGCATTTAATAAAAAGTAAAACAAATGAAGTACAATATAAGAATAAACCAAAGACTAAAGACAAATCGAGCAGTATAAACATTGTAGTGCAGTGGTCTGACAGTTGGAGCAGATCTCAAGTTTTTGGGGAAATTGTTCCAGACATTTGATGTTTGATGTTTGATGAAATATGTGGTTCATAGAAACAGAATGCTGCTTCTCCGTGTCTAGTGTTGACTCTGGGGACAGTAAGCAGACTTGTCCCAGCTGATCTGAGAGGTCTGGATGGTTCATAACGGAGCAGCAGAGCAGAAATGTACTTTGGCCAAAAAACATTCAGAATTTTAAACTCAATCATTTGAAAAACAGGAAGCCAGGAGGGCCACAAGATGTATTAAGATATCTGACCCTATGGGAGCCAGTCTGAGATCCAAGGACTTATGTTGTGTTTCAGACAGAACACCTGAAATTTCAAATCACATAACCGCTCAAGCCAATGTTTGCTTTAAATCAAACATCCAAGCCACATTTCTACATAGACCCTCATTCTATCACAAGGTGTAGACATGATGATGGATATGATAAAACAGATTGTAGGATTAGTATACATCTGTTATGTCTGAAATGTCACCTTCTTAGATAAGACAGGGGACAAAGAGTAAAAATGTATTATAGAGGTGGAGATAGAAAAAGTAGAGGCTCTATGTCCTCCATGATCCTTTATGGCTGCTGACCATGATGATGATGATGATGATGATGTTTGATTCTGATGTAACTGTGGCTCAATGGCCCATGAGAAGCTATAATGAAAAGAGAAAATGTCCTCCTTCCAAATATCACAATTTGGGAATACTTCTAGTCTGGATCAAAGATGAATGTTGCTCTGAAAAGTACCAGTGGAAACCAAGTGGAGGGCAGTTTAGTGTGTCTCACATTCACTAAAAGCAGATTTAAGCCTGTAAAGATTGTAAACTCTCATGAACTAAAGTGTTGAATTGTGCCAGAATCTACTCAAACACGACATTGTTGAAATGTAAGTGTGCATGCATGTGTGTGTAGATGAGTGTATTGATGTGAAATGATCTCTTCATGAGTTGACTGTTGAATATTTTTGTCCATGAGAGCTGAAAAGAGATTTACATTAAACATCAAAGAACAACAAGCAGCTCAGTTTGTCAGCTGAATGACTTTAGAGACAGAACGAAGCTTTCTAGCTTTGTGAAGCTTTAAAACAATGAACTAAACATAACAGAGGAATCCAGCATGTGGCTTTAAAGTTTGCCCTGATTTCATTTGTAAATGTGTGGAAGTACTTTATTGTTGTTATGATTACAACACAGACTTTGTCCATCAAGGTATTCAAAGTTTCTTTTAGCTATACTGGTCTTATTCTATTTGATTGTATGCATGAGGAGATGAAATTACTTCTGAAGTTATGCTCTTAAAAATGTCTTCTGCATGTCTCACTCTGATACTTGAGATGAAAATCACAGTTGATGGCAGTGTTTGAGGTGCCAGATAAAGCGTAGAAGTTACGCATCAGAAACACAGTTCTACATGGCTGACATGGTGGATGGTCGATAGTCTTAATCTGGAGGGAGGACTTGGTCTGACAGGAAATGTGGAAGAGAACAAGCTAACAAATCTGCAGAGACTCAACAGGAGAATCCTCAGGGGAACAGCTGAGGTCTCTCCTTTTTTCTGTTCAGTCAGTTCAGGAAATTCATCTAAATCCAGCAGCTGGATGCAGGAGAGAGAAATACAAGAGTGTGTAGGTGTGTAGGTGGAACACTATCAAAGGCTGAGTTTTGTGTTTGTAAAGATGTTGAAGAAAGAAACAGCTGAGGTCAAAGACTTTTACCATCGTGTGTTTGAAAATGTCATGAGAAATATTTAGTCATAGTCACAGACAAACACAGCCAGGGTTAAACAAAAACACAAACTTATCATTTTAACGTAGAAATTAGCGAACACATTCATTTGATTTTTGCTGAACTATTAACTTCTGCTGACTGCAGATGATGGATGACCTTACAGAATATGAATATTTTTCAAATTGTATTAAATGCCAGTAATTATGTTGAAGATGGTATTTAATGTCTTCATTGTGTTTACTGTCATCAATTCCTTTTAAGGCCCACATGAGAGAGATCATGTGACACAGAAAGGGAGACGAGGTGAACAAGGAGAGAAAGATTTAATCCTCCAGCCTCCAAGTTGAAACCGCCAATGTCAGTGAGCTGCGTGAAGAATGCTGCTGTGACAGTTTAATAAAGTTAAGAGGTTTCTGCTGTGGAGTTTCAGATCTACACTTTAGGCTGTCATGGTTGGACATCTGTCAGAGCTATATGAGACAGAAAGGAGGCAAAAGAGAAGGATGTACTGTAAGAGAGTCACGCAGAGATCGTTTTTACCCTTGAAACATAATTGGTGAGCTGGACTTTTCCAAAAGTGGTCGAAACATATTTACTAGTTATATGTTTTTATGCAAAAATGGCAGAAAATGCTTTTTTCAGCCTTTGAATTATGGAGATGTACGTGTTTCTCTGTTTGATATCATTTTAAACTAATTATCTTTAGGTTTTTGACTGACAAAACAAGACATTTATAGACATCACTTTGGACTTTGAAAAACTTGGATGGATTTTTTTTTTTTTTTTGTAGACAATTATCAACAAATGAATCAATCATGAAAATAATCCTTTGTAGCCATAGTTACTTCATAGGCTTTTTATTGAAATGACCATACATTTACCATAATCTGCCTCCATATTTTTCACCTTATTAAAGCAGTGAAGATACTATTATGGAAGATACTTGGAGGGCTGATGTGTCCTACGTTACATTGTAAGCAGCAGTTTAGGAAGACTTGCCATTGAGGACACACATAACATTTATCTCTTCCAACACAAATCAAACAACACACATTTTTTCTACTTACCATGAGGTCATTGGGCCGTGAGGTGTTAAGTCTTGTTGCAAACATCTTTGGTGAAAAACATGCAGCTGCTCCACTGTAAAGATGATCATATGTCAGTAACAGGGCTTCTGCATAACTGGGTGCTGGGGATGAAGATAGTGCTGTTTCAGTGATATGAAAAAAAAAAAAAAAAAGTTCTGATTAAGGGATTCATTCATCATTGTTTGAACTGTTCAAGCCAAAATGGTTTAAAACACTACGAGTCAGGATTTTGCAACTATAGAAAGTATCACAACAATAACTATTATATTGTCTTTCACAGATATCACAAGTGTAACAATAAGCCCAGGAGCTGTTATAGGTGGAGAACAAAATGTTGTGGCAGCAACTGCTTTAATCAGACAATTACACACATTTATTATTTATGCCCTTGAAACATGATCAGTGTTGGAAATATTTATACACACACACACACACACACACACACACACACACACACACACACACACACACACACACACACACACACACACACACACACCATATTGTACACTATTAGCTCACTCAGCAGGTCTTATTACTTTGTCAATGCCGGACAAAAAGGGGATGTAATATACAAATAATAAAGAGAGACAGCACAATTTATTTTATTATTTGAGTTCTGCTTTATTTTAGTTTGATTCATATCATCTTGTGTATCATCATCAGATCTGTGGTTGGTGCAGTGGTTATTGATTCTAGAGCTTTTGTCACAGAACATGATGTGTCCTATCAGGAGCAGCACAGGTGTAATTAATCAGACTAACGATGTCTGCAGCTGTGCATGCTGTCTCTCTGCTTACTGGGACATCGTTAGTGTGATTAGTTCCACCTGTGCTGCTCTGCTGTGACAAGTCCAACTCTGCTGTGAACCAGGTATTGTTGCTCTAACTTCATCCACACTTTACTTTGTTTCTTTTGTCTCTAAATGCTTCTAAAGTCGGCCATGAAACCTGTTATGATGTGAAGAATGAGAGTTTCCAAGTGGTCAGAGCAAAACAGAAGTGTAAGTACTGTAGGCCTAGTGTGAGGAGATACTGTTTTAGCAGCACCCTGCTTTACTTCAGCCAGACATTTAAATGCTTCACGTAGCAACACTGTAGCTGGCCGTCATATTAAGTCTAGACTCCTTCCATTATCATCTCTTTTCAGTCCAACATGGCTGTACTGATGGAGATGATTTGGCCCATCTCAGGAAGCTGAGGGTTGAATCACTTAGCTTCTTCTGTCTCCCACAGGAACACACTATCTAGAACAATGTACAGCCTGACCAAGCATATTGGATTCACTTTAACACTGTTCTGATGCTGGCAGGAAGCCTGGATGGTGTGAAGTGGCGGATGAGGAGAGAGGGAGAGATGAGCAGAGTGGGGGGGTCATATTGAGGGGAATGAGAAACAGTCTGCAGGAAAAAAGAAAACTGTGATGAGAGAGAGGGAATATGTTTAAATAAGGTACATGTGTGGAACACTGTGTTTCTTTCTTTTATAGTTGTAATGAGATATCAGCAGTAAGAGATGCTCTCCAGCGTTCTCCTATTGTTCTCCTGTTCTACGTTCTAAGAGTTAATCTGTGTGTTTCACTGTCTCATGGAAACATAGACTGTGTTCCACTTCACAGTCCTGAATATGAATAATATATCAAAGACAATGACTGAATGTATCATTGTGAAATTAACTGTGACTCCACTATTGTTTAGTCACAGATCAAATGGTGTGTAATTGTCTCACCAGAGTCTCCCTTCACTGTTACTTACAGTAGTAACTCTTTCTTCTGTTCAGTCTTCTTTCCTCACCCACACGTCTCTTTTTTATTCACTTCATGGAGAGTTTGCTGCCTGACCTGAATTTTAAGGTGGTACTGGAACATATATTCTCACAGCAGAGACTTGGTTTTACTTGGTAATATTGTTTATTCTTACAGACATAAATTGCTGCACACTCTCTGCAAATGAATAATATTTTCATCTGACTTGGCCTCCCATCCTGATCCTGGTAACTCTACCTGAATACCTAAAATATAAACCTGAAGGTTGCTATCAAATCACTACACAGTCATCTTGGTGGGTAAACAGCAGGTGACTGTAGTCGTATAATCAACACAGGCAGCACACTGTGCTGTCTGGTGATGAGTCTCATTACTGGTAGATCCATCAGAGAAGATGAGAGGATGATCGCTGTAGATTCTGTCACTCAGAGCCTCATCACATCAGAGATTCAGCAGCTGCTTCTGCTTCCTCCCTCTAGCTGTGTTTCAGTCTTCTCCATCTTCCACAGCTCAGCAGCTCATCCACACACAGTTTGTAACTGCAGCTACTGTGAGCTCTAAGGGGGAGAGGATCTCCTCCAGTCTTCTAGGAATAAACCAGCAGGATGGAGATCTTTGACTCTACTTTTCTGGTTGTTTCAAAATAAGTCGGCTAGACCCTGTAAGGCTGGTGTGTTAGCGTACACACACACACACACACACACACACACACACACACACACACACACAAACAAGAGAAAAAGCATCAGTGTGTCAGAGATCAGATTCAGATGTGTTTTAACCACTAAGGTCCTCTGAGATGAAGAGTAAAGTGATGTTAATGTCATGTTTTAGTTTTTACATCCCAGGGTGGAGGGTCAGAGTGTCCGTGTCTTCTTTTCTCTGTCTGCAGCTTTAAACAGGTGAAGTGCTGTAAAGGTTGTGCTTCAGTGAGTCTGATGTCTTCTAGCTGTCAGAGACTCAGCCTCAGCCTCTGAGGGCCTTTGACAATAGAAAGATGTGAGTGAGACTGTTTGCTTTTCTTAGACTCACAGTAAACAGAAGTTATATCTGGATGTGATGCTTTATCATAAAACACCACCTGGCATTTTATATCATCTACTGTATAGACACTAAAAGACTAATAGGATCCTAATATAATTTAAGCCAGTCCCTTGTCTGTTTTTATTAAATGTGACCCATCTGTTCTTCAGAACCATCTGGGTTCATACTCCTGTGTTTTCTCTTTACTAAGTAGTGATTTCCTTTTTCTCCTTAAAATATGAATCTGCCCAAACAGAACCAAGCTCAAGCTTGTTTTATTTTACTGACTGGAACTACTTTCTCTTCTTCAAAGAGCTGCCTGAATACTCTGATCTTCATATGTGCCTGTTCATCAGGGACCAGAGACTTCCTCCCATGATGGTTATAATTAATTAATTAGGACAAATCGTGCAATGAAATTTTAATTAGTAGCTGCTTTCACAGTCTGACAGACTGAGAAAGATAAAGATTAAGGGGAAAAATATTTTTTTTTTTTTTTTTACCTTTTTTGAACTTTATTGTATTAAATCAGTCGATCCCAAAGCACTAGTGGGATGATTTGACTTCTGTGTTTCCCTGCTGTCTGAACAAATGTGTATTTCTTTGTGAACTGATGCATAACATGCTGATTAATTTACTGTCATTCAAAATCATTGCTGGCAGTGTGTCTCATTTAGCCTTGATGTAGAAGTTCTTTTTGTAATAACTTTAGCAATAAGGATATTCATCAGTAAATTACTCATAATTTTAGGTAGTCAGAGCTTCTGTTGAAATACTCTTTCTTCATTAATAAAATGTTCCAGGATTGGATTTGACTGAAGTGATATAACACAGCTGTTAGAATATATTTTTCAAGCTCGAAGGAAACCATTACATTACATTACATTACAGTCATTTAGCAGACGCTTTTTTACAAACCATGACATCAATATTTGTCATTTATAAAATTCTGCTGTTGAAGTGACATTTATGTTGATTTCCATTTCACCAAACTGCAAACTTAGAAAGAACAAAAGAAGAAAAACATTTTGTCTTCACTTTATATTTAAATTGTGTCCTGGAAACTGATGAAATCAAATTGATTTGAAGCATATTTGACATCCAATCATCTGAAGATAATAAGTATTTGTATGTTTCATTTAGTTTTCTATTCTGTCACTCCAAAGTTTGGTCTCAGGTAATAATGTTGGTTGTTTTATGTCTTGCACTGATAGCCAGATTTTTTGGAAACTAAGTTTTACTCTCCAGTCAAACATTAATAACACACTGGCTGACCTCCTGATGCGATCACACACCATGGAGGCAACAAGATGAAGGCAGGTGTGAGGTCCAGATACAGAAAATGTTCCCTCCATTTTGTTTTTTCACCAGCCACCATCAGAGCTACTGCATATACAGTCCAATCAGAAAGAGGGTTGAGGGCTCTGCTGATTTTACTGATTCTTCTGTCAGTGGAAGTCAATGGGAGGTTTATTTCCTCTCACATGTCACAGTAGCTCCTCCTGTAGCTGGTTCTCCTGTAATCATCACCATGATGGTGATTGTGACTCCACACTCGGAGTGTGTGTGTGTGTGTGTGTGTGTGTGTGTGATGTGTGTGTGTGTTATAAAGGGTCGATGTATTCTGGGATCTGATGTTAGCTGTTGTGTGTGTTCTAATCAGTGTGTGGGCATCAGTGGGAATCTCTCCATCTCCTCATTAGGTTTCCCTCAATACAACAGGGATAACAGAGAAAAAAAGTTGTTATGTAAGACTTTCATCCATCACTACTTCATGGCTTTTGAAATGATCACATAGAGATTCATCGTGTCGGAGGACAGGAGCCCACTAGTAGAGATCTGTTGTGTAATGACATCAGGGAAGTGCTTTGGATGTTTTCACTAAACACTTTAATTAGATCTCTAAACATCTACTCTTTGATCCGACATTATTAAATGTTTTTTGTCAAATCAACCTTTAAAAGTCTTAGTGGCTTTTGGGGCAGCAGCAGCTTCAAGCATCTCACACAACAGCCCAATACACATACACAGTGAATGTACAGTAAGTGCACACAAACTGTACACACATGTGCAACCACACAAAGACATTGGTTGAAAGCATCCAGCAACATTTATTATTTATTTAGTCAGTTTATCATTTCAACATAAAGGGTGAAGAATAAAACTGACTCATGTATTAAACGATTTTAAAGATTTTTAAAATGACAGAGGAAGGGAAGAAGAAAGAAGGAATTTAGATGTCAACAGCTGATGAAGTTGATTCCTCTGGGATCAGAGTGCCACTGTGTGCAGAGGAAAAGATTCTCACTGACATGTGCATCTATTCATTGAGACCTAGAGACTATTAGTTCTGACACACATTTTAAAGAAGAACAACGAATACATTTCGTTTCAACTATTTCCATTTCAAATATTTATAACTTCATACATTTTGAAAAAGCTTTCTAAAGACTCTTCTCTGTGTTGAGAATGGAGTATAATTAGACCCATAGAACAGACTGAGCGGAGAACAAGTTCTCTAAGTGGTGGATTCCCCCTAAACTAGTGAGCAGCTGCTTCACTGTTAACTTTAAAGAAAAACAACAGTATCAGTACCAGAATTCTATGTAGTGTTTTAATGAGTTGTCGTGTCCAGTCTACCCAAAGCTGACTATTGAACATGGCTGTCTTTTGATCAATTAATCAAATCTGACTTGTTTGTGCGCTGTAGAATACAGACAGTCATATGAAAGGATCACTGAGACCAAAGCATGTTTGTGAACAGAAGTTGTGTCGTTGTAGAGATGAAGCTTAATGTGCTTCAGGTGCATCACATCATCCACTGCTACAGGATGAAGGTAACTCCTCCTCCTCCTCTCTTCATCCTCTCTCTGCCCAATCCCTTTTCATCTACACTGTTTTGAAATTCAAGCCAACCAAATCAGTCTTTTTCTTTATATACTGTAGCTCATTTCACAGATCAAAATGATCAGCAAGACACTTCAAAAATATATTCAGAGAGCAAAGAAGATTAAGGGGAATACGGAATCTCTTTGCACATAAACCACCTTGAGTCAGTGCTGCAGGAAGATGTGTCAGCTGGCTGGGAGCCCCAATGATCCACTCCACTGGGTTGTACAAAGCTGCACTCCACTCCAGATGATATTTATTAACATGAGCCTGCATTTATTTATTGGTACATAATTACCACAAATAAATGTAATATGTTTTAGAGAAAAAAACACAAAACTGCGTGGTAGACATTCCATTATATTTACATGTGAGCCTGCTGTATCAACATTCTGACATTTTTGTGAAGTGTTCACCTACAATCCACACAACTGCAGTTTTAATATTGTACCGGTTCAAATCGGTTGTATCTCAGGAGGGAAGTGTCCTCATAACATTTTGACAGACCTCCTCTTTCCTTGTCTCACTTGTATTTAAGCTTCTGCTCAAACAACAGCCCATAAAACTCTCTGTTATTTGTACGAGTGAGGCATCATTCAACACTAAGTGATACCATGTCTCATCCCTGTGTGATATGAAGACGTTTCAATCTCACCACTGAGGCTCATTACATAAATATCTTGAGTTTCTGTGAACAAGCAGCATCAGATCAGAGAGATGCTGCAGGGTGGGGGGGCTGATAAGAACCAATAAAAGACTCTGGCAGCTGTTCTGTAGCTGTAAACCTGTGAAGAGAGAAGAATGAGTCTGACTGGAGCAGTTCCATCTCACAGAGCAGTGGAGAGAGACAGCAGCAGGACCACCACTGTAGGCCAACACCTCCTAATGACAAAGACCTGAAGCAGTGAGTCTGCTCATGTGGGATGATGGTACACAGCCTCTTATTCAATCATCAGTAAAGCACTTGTGCATGTTGGTGTCAGTGGGAAAAGTAGTGTTATTTGTGTAGCAGTAAGAAGTCTCCATGTGGAGATACCTTCTTGACATTAATCAGATTAACATGGAGATAGAGTCGTGACTTAAGGCCTAATAAGTGTTGGTTTGGAGTCCCTGATTAGGTTTGATTGCTGTGATAAGAGTTTGGACCACGGCCCACTGGATGAAAGAGCTGCTCTTAGTGTTTGCTGTATTCAATATGTGGGGAGATTTGTATTCTGATATATAACAGGATGTGTTTTTCTTCAAAAATAAATGTTGAGTTTAAGCTTGATAACATTACATTACATTTAGTTCAAAAGTTCAATCTGTAACTTTAATCTCTGACTTCTGAGCAGAGCTGAGGGTCTAAACTGAAAAATAGGAAAACAATTTGTAGATTCACAAATACATTTTCTGACAATGGCAACATACTGCACAACCCCCATGGCCAACATCCTACATTCAATGACAAAATCTGGTCTGTATAACCTATTAAGATAATCTAACTATGTGAGGAGGTGGGGGGGGGTTACAGAAATCTTGCGATGGAGCAGAGATGTAGGTCAGAGGAAGAGATTTGTTACTTGACTGGATGAGAAAATGAATGTTGATCAGAGAGAACAAGGACACTTTGTTAAAGTGTAATTGTTTTTCTTTTCTCATCCTGCTCTGTCTCATTCTTTCTTTTTGGTCCTCTCCTCTCTCTCTGTTACTCTCTGGCTCATTACACTTGACCCATCTCTTTCTTATTGTAACTAGTAACAGTGATGATTTACTGAGGGAACACTCCTGGTTGTTTCATTGCATTTATTGTCCAGAGGAACCTGTGAGAGAAGGACAGAGGAACACGTACAGATAAAGAAAAATCCTGTCTAATAGATGGAGAGAAATATATTCCAATGCCGCCCTCTAAGAAGAGCCAGATATACTCTCTTTCTCACCTCATAACTCTCATTCTCCCCACAGGCTGTTTAAAATGAGTGGCAGTTATTTATATGGTAATTCACCAAAGAGACTCATCACAAAGAGGAACCACAGCTGTATATAGTACACAGTGTGTATTTGTGTTAATATGTAAGTGGTTCCTCCACTCTGACCTTGAACTGTTGTTATTATCTGTGTTTGAAGGTAGAGTTTACAGTTCAACTTTAAATATCTCTGTTTCTTTGCCAAACCTTTCCTGCTCATTTAACCCTGATGTCAGACACTGAGACAAGAAGAGAACATGAGGTGCTGTTGGAGGTCTTTAGTGTCTGTGTGTCTTGGTATCCTGCTTCTGTTTGCAGTGTGTGTCTGCTGTAAAACAATAACTGAATATTTTGCATGGAATGACAGTGTGTGTGTGTGTGTGTGTGTGTCTGTGTGTGTGTGTGTGTGTGTGTGTGTGTGTACGTTTGGCCAGGAAAAGGTTTCATCCTCTGTCCTCCAGGCCTTAAACCCTCACTGTCTCGACATCCATAAATCATCATATACTGTATGAGTAGAGCTAAAACAACTAGTTAATAATTTATCATCACCTAGTTAACTAGCACACATATTTCATAATCAGTTTATTAATGTCATAAAAGCCAAACAGTCCCTCGTTGCTGCTCCACAGCTGTGTGGACTTGTTGCTTTTCTTTGTCTTATGTGAGGAGCTGTCCGTGGTGCTGAACCACAGGAAGTTCATCTGTTTGTCTCTTTGGCTGTAAATATTTTTTCTTTAGGTTTTGTTCTATGTTGTCTTATTGTCTTATTTTGACAGTGACTCATCTTCTGTCATTCCCTCACCACATAGTATCACCAAATTAGAAAAACTAACCAAAGCATCAATTGTCCTTTAGAAGGGGATAACTTCCAACCATGACCTCCTTATTTACTGCCACACTTTAGTTTGTTGAATTTGGCTTTCAGGTTTTTTTCAGCAGCTTTCATTCTGCCTTGTGCTTAGTTTATTGTTAATACCCAGATTGAACATATGAATATCACATGAAATATGATATTAGTCAAGATATAATATGATATAATATATCTATGTTTTTATTATGTTTGACTTTATTGTAGGATCTTCTCATATGGGAGATGTTTCCATTGTAAAATACTAAATCATATTGGTACATGAAAGTGATTCTGATGTAAAAAGACCTCTGTATGCTAACTATAGAGGACATCAGACTACACTGTGAGGAATCTGTAGGACTGTTTGTCAGACATCACCATTTCTTACTGCAGCTGTTGTATCTACATGTTACAGGGCTGAGTGTGTGGATGTGAGTTCATCACTGAGATTATCAAACGTGCACATGAGGAGTGAAACATCTTTAGAAGACTCAGTGGTAAACTACTAGAGGCCTAAAGACTCCTACACTATCCTTATCTGCATGTATGCTTATCCCTCGCTACTTGTCTAAATCAATATGTTCTAAACCACCAACTGATTTCAACCTCAGCTAATCAGGAAGTTAATGAGAAGCTTTAAATGTTGCAGTCATCAGTTTTAAAGACCGAACTGCTTCAGCAGCAGTTATACTGAGAGCAGATCTGAAAAGCGCCCATGACAAGTCACTTCACCTGCACTGTCTGTGATGTTTAACTTCTGTCCTCATCATGAAATAGATGAAAGAGGCTCCAGCAGTGGATGTGACCCACAAAGAGGTTAAGAGAGACACAGCAGGCAGGAAGCCAGGAGAGAGAAACACAACACAACCCACTGCCAAGGTTACACACCTACACAGACACACATGGCCAGAGGTTACTCAGCTGGCTGACATGAAGATTCCCATCAGTGAACAAACCAGCCGGCATGAACAGCCTCTAGCCATGGCAAAGGACAAGGAGCAGCCTGTCACAGCAGGAGAGGCCAGGATGGGAAGAGTGAGGGAGCAAAGAGCCATAAACTGTCCCAAAGGTCAAACACAAGACTGACACAGGCAGTGATGGAGGTTTACAATGACACCCTGACACTGTGGCTCTGACTCAGTCCCAGAGGAGAGAGACTGGCAAGACAAGCTGCTTCAGCTGGTGCAGTATGTTTAATTCAGTACTTTGCAGTGATTTTACAGTTAACCCTTTACTGTGCTGTGATCACTGTCATCCTTTATGCTACATGCTCTGATAGCCCTCTGGCTTCCTGCCTGGAAGTACAACATGCAGACCAGACAGATATTAGAGGAATACTGATCTCCTCACTGGCATCACCTCTGATTGAGATCTGAAGTTTGTCAAAGATGTTTCAACTAAGTTTGTGTAAACCTGACATTGACTTCTGGATTGACTAAACAACTGTGATACTCAGAATACCAAAAACTCTGAAAGTATGAGATTGAAAGGCTTCTACCTTTTTAAATGTCCAGCTACATGAAACGTTTGATCAGATCAGCGTTCCCTTGTTGGAGCTGATTTATAAACTGATTAATAAACTTATTTATAAACTAAAGTTTCGGTCTTCATATACATATTGAACAAAGAGGAAGGTGGAAATGTAAAAATCTAAACAAATTAAGCCAAACCTCAAGCAGGGTTCATCTTCTTCTGCAGATTTGTTTCCTCTGTGTTTGTTTATTCTCTCCTACTGAGAGACTTGGACAGCAACAGATTGATTTCTACAGAAGCAGACTCATCTGAATCAGGACATCAAGCAGTTTCTGTTTGTAAACACAAGTGTGTTCCTCTCAGTCACAACTTCATTTCCCTCTCTGAGCCTTCCAGGAGGTAACGCTGGCAAATGCACCGACTCACTGACTCCACTTTTAATAATGACTTGATGTCATGCTGCATTTCTTTTTAGGGGAAAATAAGCATCTTTGGTAAATAGATAAAACAGCAGAATATATTCTGGGTGTGTTGTTTCACATTCTAATGTCAAATGCAGCTCCCTTAACTGTAACGTTCTACAACTGATCTCTGCATCTCTTTTCAGCTCAGGTCAACATACTTTTGTTAAACTGAGCTTAAAGGAAGATCTGATTTGTGTAGAGATTTACAGTTTGTCATGTTGAAGCATTTTTTTTTCATTCTCAAGTCATTAGTGTTTTGCAGTAGAACACCAGGTACAACAGCAACATTTCTCATGTTAGATACTCATCCTGTCATCTCAGATATGCAACACAAACTCTGGCCTCCATCTAAACCTTTGAAATGTTTTGAATCTCAATTTGTCTTCACCCAAAGCAGGACAAAAATAAATGAAAAGGGAAATTGATTAAAAGGAAAGCAAATAGAGAAGTGTTGGAGATGGATTTAATTAGATGATGAAAGAAACAGGTAGAAGGAGGGAAAAGCTGGGAGGATGAGGAAATGAGAGGAAGAGCCTTCAAATAGCATCAGTCTAAGAAGAGAGAGATTTGATTTGACAAAGTCAAACTATTTTCATGGCAGAACCAGTTTCCACACTGGTCAAATAGTTTGTGTAATTGGTCTTTTTATGTGGTTCAGTATTGTATTTAAAAACTGTCTTTACTGTCTATATTTATAGTGATATTAACCAGGCTGAGTTGATCATATAAAGAGAATGAAAATGCATTAGTTTAAAAGTAATTCATTAAAATAAGGAAAAGATTAAAAAAATATATATATTTTAAGAGCAAGAGGCATACTGCCAACGTTTTTCAAAATATGAAACGAAGTGTGAATTAGTTCATTTTTGACCTTTTTAATGATGTGTTTGTTCCAATAACACACATACTTCCTCATTATGCATTTCAGAACGGTGAAATATAACACTTAGTTATATATCTAAATTAACTGTGACTTAACCACAGTGACAGAAACCAATAAAACTTGCAGAGTAGGAAAAGCCTTGGAGAAAGTGTTTGCTCAGGGTTTTGGTTTATTGGACTTGGTGAATTCATTTCTTCTTAGTTTTATTCTCCTGCAGATTCCTTGAAGGTTTCTCTCTGCCAGTGTTTCCTGTTCTGCAAGCCTTGCACTTTTTGTAGAATAATACAGTATGCATAATGTCTGTAATATAGAGAGCAGTTTGGTAGAAAGTGTGGGAAAAGCACAAACACTGAATCCTTTGAATAATTAGAATTAGTAATGTGACTGGATAACATTCAGACACTGTCGTCCATTACATCCACTCATTGAAATCCTCCAGAGACCAAACATGGTTTGACTGATTCACAGAGAAGATCTGCTTGTAGGAGGGAAGCTGTTAAGTTCTTAAACTCAGACTCATATTTAAAGAAGGCTCTGAAGACTCAGTGTTTGTTAAAATGATTCCTCCCAACCAGCAACCATGTGATGGATGCAACATTTAAAGGTAAAGTTGGAGCAGCCACAGAGTGTCTGTTGCTCTGCAGGAGGAGCAGCAGCAGACGGAGAGAGAGGTCTGGCCATCAGCCTCTTGTGTATCCACTGCAGTGTGAGATGCTGCTCTGCTTGGCTCCATCTCTTCAGGTTTGATGCTCCTTTATAATCAGCAGCTCCTCAGATATGAGCCGGGCTGTGAGCCGTGTGATGATGAAGGAGGCCAGCTGTGTGTGTGTGAGAGAGAGAGAGAGAGAGAGACATAGAGAGAAGGAGAGAAAGGTTCAGTAGTATCTGTGTGCATCATCGTTAACAGTGTGTTTTAAGGAACACTCACATTCTGCTTCCCTTTCAAGAGGTGCAACTGCTTTTGCACCGGCACATGAAAGGACTTGTCCAAATGTGAACTTCTGGTTATGCGTGTATCTTGAGTTTAGTATGTTTTTTTTTTTTTTAGACTTAAAGAAATACGGGTTGGACTTTGAGGAACGCTTCATGTTTGTGCACAGCCACAGCTAGTGGGAATATTTATTTTAATGTTTAATGTCTGTTGTATCAGCATGGTGTGCAGAGTGTGTGTTGCACAGTGTGTTCACTAACATTGATCAGCTGCTGGCCGACTTTTTACCACAGAAGATCCTGTTCTTTTGTTTGTTTTTAACTCTCGTCCAGTTCAGTGAGTCTGTTTGATAAATAACATTCATGTCTCTTTGTGCAGAATGTATCTGGAGGTGTTTTAGTGTTGACACATCTAGAACTACAATGATCTTCATACATTGCTTTAGGGTATCCCTCTAGCTGTGTAACTCCTCATCATCCAAACGCAAACATAACTCAGATTTAAATGAATCTCTTTGGACATGTACTGATGCTTCTCCACTATCTCTCTTCCTGTGTGTGTCAGTTACATGAAGTCCAGCAGCTGTTTATTCCTAACCAGCATCATGCTGAGCTGCTGAATATCTGAGTGTGTCTGTGTGGAGATCTGTTGTCTTTCCTCATCAGTTGAATCTCTCTTACTGTAAATGGTCATCATTAGTAGCTCCTCACTCTGGTTGCTGTCAGCAGAGCAGATCAGCTGGTGTGACTGTGATCAGCGTCCCAGTGTGCTGCATGATAACTTCCTGCTGGGAGATCTGTGAGGTTACAAGGCAGATTAACAGCTGAATGAATCAGTTCACAGGATAAATGAAGAGGACGGAGATAAAATGTAACAGGAATAAGTTTAATGGTCATAAAACCTCAGAGAAAATCTGAAAGGGTTATTCATGAGAGGAAGACACACAGAGAGAAAAAGAGCCGGTATCATTAGTCTTTAATGACAGAAGACTAAACAGACAGAATGGATACATCATTTCAAACTTTTCACTTCCTTTCTAAAATGAACTTGTTAATATTTAAGACATGACATCAGTTTAACTCGTCAGACAGAAGAACATAGAATGCAATATGGTTAACTAATTGCCGTCATATAGATAATTTATTTTTTGTATTAATACATGGTTAGTTACTGATAATAAAAAGCAAATAAACTGCTGTCATGTATCAGATTCTTCCTCTTAACTGGAAAATCTGGAATATATTAGTCACAGAAATAGTTTTTTGTTCCATATGACTGTAACTCCATACACTAATAACTAATACAATGTGTTTAATTTTTTAAAACAAAATGGATTGAGAATAACTTTAAATCATCATCGCATCATTATCTTTCATAGATCTATTTATCTTTTCCGTCAGATCAGTGATGATGACACTTCAATTCCCTTGTTGCTTGTTTGTCAATCACTCTTTACACCATTTAAATGATTTACACGTCAAATGGTTGTGATAATATTCTTTGATTTAATTAATATATTACGGACCAGATTCATGGAAGAAAGCAGTGTGAATATCAATGAGGAGGCTGTGGAAACACATTGAATATTCACATCACAGCAGCCATACATAGCATTCCACTAGATACATGATGTCATCCTCTTTATACCAGAGATGAAGTCACCAACATAAATACATTTGAACATAGTTTTAATCCCATTACCCCGGTTGTCCTTGGTCATTACTGATCACCATCAGTGTGTATGTGAGTCAGAGAGATGAATACTTTGTAGTAGAATCCAGTCACTGAGCCTTTATCAGTCTAGTGTTTCTGTGCTGCATCAGCATAAACTCAACAGACACATGTCCTCCTTTCTCTCTGGGACTCTCTCTGTCTTGTGTCTCTGATAGATGTCTGACTATGACAGAGTACAGTTTGGATGTGAAGCTCCACAGCAGAAACCTTTTAACTGTATTAAACTGTCATGATGTCACCATGCATTATGCAGCTCAGAGTCTGAACATCAGTCAGAGGATGAGAGGGAGCTGAGAGGAAGAAGTCTCTTTTCTTTGTCTTTTGTCATTCACTCTATCTGGTTACTTCCTCTGCTTTTTCTGTTGCTGTCTATTTTTACTTTACTTTTTATACATTTTATTATAATCCATCTTAAATAACTGAAAATATTAAAAGAACAAAAAAACACTGTATTTTAGAGTTGTCATTGAGTTATAGCAGATGTTGATTGCAATGGTTAATGTAGATTTAGTATCCTGATGTGTGAAATATAACATGTTTGTAGTACGATGTCACTTCCTGATTATGAATAGTAATACTGGCACTTCAGAGGAGTCACAGAGTGGAGTTAGGCTTCTGGTTTCTCTTCATATATCTCTCCTCATCTTTTCAGAACACCTTTAACTGTGGAGTTTACATTGTGGACATTGTACTTCTTGTAATTGCTCTGTGAGGGGTCACTCTCTGGTCCTCTTGTTAAGAGTTGGAACTTTTACTCCACTTTGCGGTCAGCAGGATGAATAGGCATGAAAAGGCTTAGGTTTAAAAGTAAGTCAGTTTATTAGAAATGAATAAATCAGAGGAGGACATAATGAAAAGTATCTTCATACACTGCAGTGAATAATGCAGCTCTGTCTCCACAGCAGTGATCTGTGTCTGTCCATGGTGCTGACTGAGAGCAATGATCAACTGAAAACAATTGTTTGTGGGAAACATATATATATATATATATATATATATATATATATGTATATATATGTATATATATATATATATATGTATATGTGTATATGTTCTTTGTTCCACGGGTCCATGATTCAAACATATTTTCCAACTCTCAGGTGAGATGTTAACAGACACTTCCAGGTTTAAAAAGACAAACGTAGGAAATAAGATGTTGTAGTTATTTGTTGATCCCTGCAGTTATACAAATTCATAATCCCAGTGGGAGTTCTGTCCTGGAAATCAAAAGGAGAGACAACTTTTCACTGTGAAAACAGTAAACAGTAGTAAATATTGTTTGACCTGTACTCTCGCTGTTTGGTCAGATTGAACATTTCTGTTGAAAGGACAGCAGGACTGTGATGAGGCTGAGAAGTGAAACCTAAAACCTGCAGGAGAAATCAAAGCAGATGAGAGAGGACAGACTGCACAGAGCTGAGGAGCTTTATCCTGCAGAGACATGTGAACACTTTGAATCATATATGTTAAATGATGCCAGTTACAGAGCATGTGAATACGACAGCTACAGGAGGAGACATGATGCAGTTCTCTCCACCTCTCATCTCACAAAACATCAGTGCTTCATTTGAAATGATTTAACATTTGAATAACATGCTCAGTGGGAGTGAACATGTGGGAGTCAGAGTGTTTTTCTGGTGGAGCGGTGTATTAATCAGTATGATGGAGAGGCTCGGCTGCTCGCTGGCAGGTGTGTTTTTTTGTGTCTCTTTAAACTCAATGAATCACTTGAAGAGCATAACTAATGTATTGTAAACAAATGAGTCAATAGTATCTCTTTCTCTTAAAAAACATTCCATGTCAAGCTGATAACACTGTAATCAGCTTGTTTTTGTAAAAAAATAAAATACTAAAGTTTCCCTCCCCAAAAATTTTTTTTTTTTTCTTCATTTTTTTTTTTTTTTTTGAGGGGGACATAAAATAAAATAAATTTTTCATTTTTTTTTCCAAAATAAAAAAATACAAAAAAAAATAAAAAAAAATATATATATATACATATAAATTTTTTATTTTTTTTTTTTTTGGTTTCCGATTAGGAGGGGGGACTGAAGAAAAAATATATATATATATATATATAATTTTATTTTTTTTTTTTTTGGAGGGGGAAACTTTTAACTTTTATATATATATATATATATATTTTTTTTTTTTGTCTTCTGTATTTCTTCTGTATTTTTTTTTATCTCATCTCATCTTTACTGCTGTGGTAAAGCGATAATGAGGCTTTTAATATGTTCTGATAAAATATGCAATACATTATTAAAGGATTAAGTGTCTCTGCTGCTCTTAAATAGTAAACAGTACATTCACGGCTCCTTTAGAGCCACACTTTCCTCCTGTGAGGATCAGTGTTGTGACATTTATTAGGAATGTAAAATGTTGGCTCTGCTGTTCTGATGTCTTTTAATCAGTTCTATCTTTAGGACTGAAGTGTTCTAATGAAATATGAATCAGACTGTATGTTGGAGCAGATTGATGTAACAAGGCATATACAGTATAGATGTCTATGGAATTATTTTCCACATTGATGTCTTCATTCTTGGTTGTAGTCGAGTCAGCAGCTTTGACAGAGTGTCATCAGTGTGCTGCTTCTCTACATCACTGACGTAGAGGGAGGAGGAGGCTGGTGGAGTTCTGTTTCCTGGTTCTCTCAGTGAACAATGAGCTATTATAGTCAGTGTGTCACTCTGACAGGGTAATGGCTTCTTCTGGAGGGGGATGCTGGGAATCCTTGTGACTAAGCTGTTTGTATCCAGTCTGTCTTCTCGGTCGTGTCTGCAGTGGCAGAGAGTTTGTAGAAACATCGAGTTTTGCTATTTTCTGCATTTTCTCTTCTTTTTCTTGACCATAAATATTTTGCTACAGATTGTTTTTGTCTGCTCAGTGTTGTTGGGATCAATGTATCCAAACGGAGAGATTTAAACTCACAATCTTTCTTTTGTTTTTATTCTGTTCATTTTTTTAGATGGATGAGAGATTGGATATCCAGGCCCTTAATCACAGGCAGATAAAAGGGTTTGCATTACTAGGGTGTGACGATATATTGATTTCTCCAAAATGTATGATTGTTAACAATTGATTTGGTCTTGAGAAATGTTTTAACCTAAATTGTTTTATTGTGCTTTAGTGAATGTGATTATACTATAATTATCTCAGAGGGAGAAAGCAGCAGAACGTTGTATAATAGTTAGTCAGCAGTTTATAAACAATCAACTTTTTGTTTTACGTTCAGATTAAAGTTAAAATACAATTAAATCCTAGCAGCTCTTTAAATTATCAGCAACGCTCAGATGACTTTGTGAGAAGTCTTGGAGCGTTACAGTTTATACCGTAATGTGACAGATCACCACTTGTGACTAAAGCCTCAGCTGTGTGTCTCCTGTGTTCAGAGTCCAGATGAAGCTGACAGCATCATGTTGAGGCTTGATTCAAACACACTGGAGAAAGAAACAACACCAACAAAGAAGAAAGTACGAAAATAAATAAGAGCTGTCAAAGTGAGCTTTCAGAGGCGGAACAGAAGCTTTTCTAGCTGCTCATAAGAAGCTGCCTGTCTGTCTGTTGTTTTGTCTTTCCTCTCTGCTGTCAGCTTGTGAGTGCTGCTCACTGTTAATGCTCTTACATGTTGGATTGTACTGCAGCACTCTACACTGAAAGAAACAGAAACACAAACACTGCATCATGTGCTGGGTGCTGAGCCACAGATGTGGACAGGCTCTGCTGTTGTGATGATCAGGGTCATGCTGGCTGTGTTGTGGGTTTGGCCTCAGTGTCAGGAGAGGCTTCAGGGGTGGATGTGATGCACTGAGAGGTTAAGAGAGACGCAGCAGGAAGGAGGT
Organism: Anoplopoma fimbria; assembly: GCF_027596085.1. NCBI lineage: Eukaryota > Metazoa > Chordata > Actinopteri > Perciformes > Anoplopomatidae > Anoplopoma > Anoplopoma fimbria. The sequence goes on along the minus strand of NW_026553227.1, from coordinate 52,429 downwards.
CAGGAGAGAGGAACACACACACACACACACACACACACACACACACACACACACACACACACACACACACACACACACACACACACACACACACACACACACACACACTGTGTTTGTTCTGTGGATTAGAGAATCATTTCACTGCAAAGTTGTGGATTTATTTGTTTTTATTAGTATTCTTATGAAGCTCCTGGTAAAGTTGAATATGTAGAATAGTCATACAAACAGACAGAGAAGTAAAGAGCTTGTGTTTCCAGTTCATCCCAGTTTTCTAATGGGAAGCAGAAACATGAAAACATTCTTTTGAAAAGAAAGAATAAATTATGATGACGTCTTTAGGTTTCAAGCATAAATAAAGTATTCATAGAGGTTAGTGACAACAAGCCTTTCTAACTGAAGACAGTTTGACATGTCAGAGAAGCACATGTGTAATTAATGGAAATAATTTAGCTGCTTCGTTCTCTGGCTCACTCAAAACAGAACAGAGTCACTGTTAACGTTATTAGTAACATCTGTGCTTTTCCTACTGTGACAAGTCAACATGTCTGCTGTGAAGACGTCCTATTGTCAGTAGTGTATGTGTGAGGTTTACACTGATGATGTGAGGACCAGTGATGCAGGTCTTCAGGGTATCTACAGCTCATTACATTCACTTCTTTGCTCTTCCTGTCTGGTTTTATTATTACCATGCTGTTCCTTTTTGTTTGTGTGGGGACTTGCATAATATAAAAGGCAATTTGAATATTTGTTTTGGGTAACTGGAAAAACAAATTAGCTTATTCAATACCAAGAAAATATCATATTTTGAAAAACAATGAGAACACTTGTTTTCCCTTTTGCAACATTCAGTTACTGTGTTTGTGCCTCCACAAACATGTTATTTTTGGGAGGAAAAGGTTCTTTATGTGATGGAACTACTTTTTCTTCTTCTGTGCTTTCATGAGGTATAAAAAGAGGAGAGGGACAAACAGACAGAGAGACCAACAGATCGTTTCCAAAAGGCCTCACAGGTTAAAGTTGTCTGTTGGCTTTCTTTCTACTTGTTATTGTTCCAGCAACAAGCACTGAAGGAAAAAGGATTCTGATTTTATGTCGGTCACTTTGAAGGAAACTGAAGATTCATCAGCCTCAGTTGTTTCAGATGGATTCACATTCTGTCAGGACCTGTGAGTTTGGAATGGCACATTTCATCTTTGTCAAGTTAGATTTAGAAGCAGCTGATTTCCTCTTTTTCCTCCAACACAGTAGGAAGTGTAGACACTCTGTGTGAACCACCCAAGGTTCATCCTCCACAGGTTGTAAGACATCATGCTGTCAGTGTCAGGAGAGGCTCCAGCAGTGGATGTGACCCATGAAGAGTTTAAGAGAGACTCAGCATGAAGGAGGCCAGGAGAGAGGAACACAATCCATTGACAAGTTTACACACTAACACAGCTACACACACTTTGCTGTATTTGTTTTATACATTTGTTTTACCATTGAACAAACCATCGGACATTTAGAACCTTCAGCCAAAGACTGAGAGACAGCAGGAGAGACCATGTTGGGAACAAAGGGGAGCAAAGAGACACAATCTGTCCCAAAGTTAAAGCAAGACTGACACATCACAGGCAGTGATGGAGGTTTAGATTGACATCCTGGTACTTTGGATGTGACTCAGTCCCAGAGGAGAGAGACTGGAGAGACGAGAGTGATAGAAAGAAATAGATAAAGAGCAGACTGATGATCTAAGAAGAAGCTGTAGGGACAGATGTACAGGTGATGTTTGTTCTTTCAGTGTTCTTACAGATGACCGTTGGCTGTGCTGAGATCACTGTCATCCATTTTTCTCTGATATCCTTCTGACTTCCTGCATCGAGGTTGAACAAACATAAACCAGTCAGACTTTGGAGGAATTCTGATCTCAGTGACTCCTCCTCTGAGATCTGAACTCAGATCTGATGTTTGGTGCTTCAGAACATTAAGCACAGATGTTATGTGAAGTGATATATATATTTGTCTTGTCTTTTATTACATTTTTTGTTTTTAAACTTTGGTAATGCTTCACATTGGTGGTATTTGTCATTATGATGTAAGCTCTACATACAAGTTAATATTTGGATGGTTTAAATAGTATTACAATGACTGACATGTAATATATATTTTTGATATTTCAATTAGTGTTAATCAAAAACTGGAAGCAGTTTTTTTCAGAATCCATTTAATGGACTTTACATACGAGAACGAGAGACAGAATAGTAAAGAAAAGTACAACATTGGGAAAAAAAGTGTCTATATAAGGAATAAAAAGAGAAATTACATATAAGGTGAGTCGGTAAAATGAGTGTTTCTCCTCTCAGGGAGAGAAGACATGAGGAAGATGAAGACAAAATGAGTCTCTGAGGGAGGTGAGAGCAGCTGGAAGAGGAGACATGTGAGAGAAGTGTGTAGTCTGCTGTCTCTGCAGATGAGATGAGTCTACTCTCTAGTTGTGGAGGTGACAGGTCATAATGTCTCCCAGAGGGAGATGAAGCCCAGATACCTGGAAGAAGATACTTTAGTTGGGATAATGGTTCCACACTTCTTGACTCAGTCATTTCTCATCCTCAAGGTGTTTCTGCTTTTGTTACTTACAGTGTGAAAATGGCTGTTGTGGAGCAGCAGGGAGCATTTTTTATTAATCAATTCTAACCACTGATCCTCCTCCACTGCTGATTGAAGTGGTCAATTAAACTGAGTGAGAGTGGACTGTGTTGTAGTTTGGACTTGGCAGGGTCTTAACTCAGTGGACCATGTAATGAGAAAATGTATAAAAAAGAAATTTGTTGCGAAGTCTTTATCTTTTATGTGTCCCTTTGTCAGGTCAGTTGTTCACTGTTTCCATTGATTCACTGTTAGTCCGTCTACTTAGAGATACAAATAAATGATATTAAAGAGGTGTGGTGATGCAGATTGGGAGCTTCAGGTTGTTCTCTTTCCTAAGCAGGGAGGATAATCTGCACTCAGGCCTCATTAAAGGCCTTGTTCCCCATCACTCCTGTTTTTTTTTTTTTTTTTTTATCTTTCATTTGGCTTTCACCTTGGGAGTCTTGAAACCTTGATTTTCTGACTTTTAATATCAGCTATTACTTCCTTTTGTGTCACATTTGACCAGCTGTTAGTGAAAATGATGTGCTTTTCTCTTTTAAAAGAGAAGTTCAATATTAAAGGTTAAGATGCAACAATTATGCAAATTTGCTCAGTCAGACTGCCAATGGCAATTTTATTTATTTAAACTCAAAGTGCTTTGTTTTGTAGGACACAATATAAAAATATAGACTTGAACATAACGGCACAATCAACATGCATAGTAGTATATACAAGCATTCAGCCAAAACTTCAATATAATCAAATAGAAACCCATCCACACACACACACACACACACACACACACACACACACACACACACACACACACTGCAGCCATTATTTCAAACGTTATATGTACATTAAGATTGGAGTAAATAGTTCTTCTCTTTTTTTCTCTTCATCATATTAGACATTCAGTTTAAAGTACTTTAGTCTATTTAAGGTCTGACTGTAATAATCTGCATACCCAGCAGATAAAGGTTATGTATGGCTCTAATACTTGTTGATGATAATGCCTCTATCAGTCTAATGTCTCTGTCTGGGTCTGATGTCTCTTTGTGTCTGACTGTGTCCTTTGCCTCAAACAGGAAAAAGGATATTTGGAGTCTGAACTGTGAAATGAACACAGAGTCTGTCATTTCCTCTGAGCACTGGGCAGAAACAGAGTCTGTAATGACTCAACCAGCAGCCTGAGCTCAGATCACTGCAGTCGTCTTACAAACATTAGTGGAAATGAATGATGTCTTCCACATCTGTTTAGCTCTTCCTCTCAGAGAAGTTTTGTTCTCATTAAAATCTGTGTCAGTTTCCTCTGTGTTTAAGTGTTAAATGAAGGTCAGTGTGAGTAAAAGATCCTCTGTGACTTTAGACTGTAAGGTGATGAGATGTTGTTGGAACAGGTTTGTTTCAGCACCAATCATATCTCAGTGGGTTTGTTATTCTTGATTTTTGTTGAGAGAAGAAAAGTGTATTCATAGGGCTGCTTAGTTCACTTCCCTTGCTGAAACTTTTCTTCTGCTACGTACAAAAACACAAGGAGATTCTTAACAAGCAGAAAGAGAAGCTCTGTTGGGTCTCAACATCCCTTTTTTTAATGTTTTGTTCTGAGTGTTTATGAAGCAGGTGTGACTTTAAAGAAGGAACAATAAAGCTACAGCAATACTTTGATAATTATTCAGGTGTTTCTGACAGTGTTTGTTTCCCTTATTTAATGGTTTGTTAGGTTCCAGCTCCCCATAGAGCAGAACCCAGCAGATACCTTCAGCCTTGTCACCATCAGAGTGTTGGTCTTGTGTTGTAGCTGACAGGTGAGGCTCTGTGTTGTCAGACTAGAGTTTCTACTGGATGGTCATGTTTTATAGAGAAACCCTCAGGCTGTGAAGTGTCATGGCTGACTAACAGAGATCAGCTACTGGTCTTTTCTCCACCACAGAGGATCCTGTTCATCTTCTGTTTGAAACTCTTGCTTTGCTCTCTTTCTTTACTATTCCCTCCTCCTCCATCTGCTTTCAGTGGAACACTAAACCACAGCTCTGATGTTTCACTCAATACATGTAGGAAGATCTTTCATTTAGCTCCAGGTATTACACATTTTGTGCAATTCATAGCTTTTTGGAAGGATCAGTCAAGCAAAGAAGGGTTAAAAAACTATTGAAGTACAGTGTGATTCTGTGCTGCAAGACTAAACAAGTCCAAACATAAGATGTGTTTCCACAGAGCTCAGTGAGGAGATGAACAGAGGAGACTGTCAACTCTTAATCAGTGCAGCAGTCACATCAACAGGTGCAACAAATTGACCCTAACGACCCGCCTGAGACTGTAACTTACTGACTGCACAAAGAGAAGAGAGAGCTAAACGCTCATATTTCTACTGACTTATTGTTTACATGAGGATACTTACCAAACATGTACAATGCATGTCCTCCCTTTAAAACATTATGTAGAACTTTTTTTTTAATATATATATATTTTTAAAACTGTTAAAATGAACTTGTTTTTTCTCCTCCTCTCCTAGTGGTCACAGTGTTGTGTATTGTGTGTGACAGATAAAGAACAGGTGTAATTAATAACAGTAATCATGGCTGCTTTAATTACAGTGTCCCAGTTACAGGTAGTGTGCATGCTGCTAAATGACTGTAATGTAATATAATGTAATGTAATGCTGGCTCTCTGTCTGCTATATTTGTGTATAAATATAAAATGGAGCCTCGTTAATGTTATTAGTGACACCTGTCAGTTCCTTATATGACATGTGTCTCTGTTATTCTACATTTGTCTCCATACTCTGCATTGTGCAGAATTATTATGTCAGAGTCAGTTACACATCACAGTAAATGGAGGCTGTGGGCTGTTTGAAAGCTTCCACACAGACTGTCTACGTCACACTGCTGATGGAGCTCTGACTTTCCTCTGCTGACTCTGGTCCGGTCAGACATTCAGGATCATGTGACAGTGATGTCATCATCTTATGTTATCAACAGCCACTCCATCAGTGTAGACGTCTGTCAGCAGACAGTGAGGCTGTGTTTCTCAGTGAGCCTCACTTCAGTTATGTCTGTAATCCAGAATGAGCTGAAGTCACATCAGAGCTGCTGGATGACTTGAATGGTGGATGCAGCAACTTGAAACAAATGATTGACAGCTCTGGTATTACTCTGCCTGTCAATCACACATCTCACTCTTCTATTGGTTCAGTCATCCACTAGAACACCTGTCCTGTGTTCATTCATACTGACAGGGGATCAGATCAAAACTCAGACAAGGATAAATTATACAAACACCATCTAATATAAAGCTCTTATCTTGGATTCATATTTTCTTAGAGAGATTGATAAATTAGTGAAATAAGTGAAAACAGTTGAGATGGAGGAGATAGTCAAGATGGTGTTTGTCTGTGGAATTATCAGACGATTAAATCAGATAACCAGTTGAAGTGTGGAGACAAACTTCAGCTCTCTGATGAATGAATGCTTCACTCAGGCTTGTGTTCATTACTTTCCCAACATGCAGTATTTGTACACTGAACTTAAATAACCTTATACAAGTGTTGTTACTGTAAAATGTATCTTTTCAGCATCTAATCCTCCTCTTTGGGATGCCTGGAGGTGGCTGGTACAGTCTGCTTGTTTGATTCTTCATAGAGAGCAGAGGCTGTGACTCTGAGGTCGGCTCAGAGATTACATACAATATCTGTGTCATATTATGTTGAACAATCAATATTATGTGAGAGGACCTCCAGACCTCATTCACCCACACACTTTGTCTCTCTCAGTATTTGACTCAAGACATCACCCTGTGTCTTTCTACCATTTATTCTGGTCAAAGTTCTTTATTTGATAACACATACTCTGTCTATCTCTGCTGTTCTAAAGACATTGAAGGAGATGTCTGGATGAACTTTGACATTATCTGGACAAACCGATACTGACACACACACACACACACAACACACACAGCTGGTTTAGTACCAACACATCTGTGACTCCATCAACAACACATCCATTTTCCTGCTCAGTTTAGTAACACAACAACCTGTTCTGCTCTACTGAGACAGCAGATGGAAACACTTTGAAGGAGATGCTTCACTTTAGTGGTCGACAAAATGTCTTTAATCTCTTCTGGCATACTTTCAATTTATTTTTATACATTTGATGACAGGTAATATTCCACTATGCTCCTCACAACCTAATATGCATAATAACAATCAGATATAATTATGAACGCTGACTTCCAAAAGGCATTTAATATGTTTTGACAAAATGGGAGCATTTCAACTTTCTGACAGCAGTAGATTAAGATTGAAGGATGAAAACATTTGCAATGTTTCACCGTTTTACTGTGACTTCATTCACAGTGACATTGAGGCTCTCTTTTAATTTCAAGACATGTCGTTTATCTGACAAATGATGATGAGCAGCCGCCATCAGCAGTGAATCCTAAAACCCATCTGGACTCTACACTGTTGTTTTTAAGACAGCAGCCTGTCATGTAAATCATGAATTACATTAGAATAAATCAAATATTGAAAAAACTTTCTTTTTATAGTTTCTATCAAAACCTTCACATTATTGTCTAGTCACCTGACCCTCACCTTGTCTTAACAAAGTCTCCAGTTTGTGCTGTTGCCACATTCAGTGAGCAGAAATGTATAAAACGTAATGTTCTTCATAACTTTACCCAAACAATCCCTCCCTAATCCCAAACTCACTTTCTCTATATGCCTATTTAATGCTGAAAATAGAGGCTGCAGACTTCACAGTTGATTGGTGAGACTTCTGGGTGTGCTTTGTTCTCGTAGAGAGGGAAATATGAAAGGCTTGGTTAAAAATATGACATATTTTCATGTCGGCCTTTATGGCTGCCCACACTGATGATGTGAGACCTCCAGTGTTGGTTATTACAAAGGTTCAATGGTCCATGAAGAAGCTATAATGTAGTGAGCAAACGGGAGGAACACGGACCTATCAATACAATATTCCTCTCAAGCTATTTCACCCCATCTCCAAATATCATTATCTGTGAATATGTGTACACAGAATGACAGCTGTTTCTACTCTGTGTCTCTAATTTACTGAAAACATTATCGGTCTCTCTGACCAGTGAACGGTTTATGAAAATAATGTAGCAGAAGAATCTGAATGCACCCCCACACACACACATTATACAAACAAACATATATTTTTGTATTCTTAATCATAAAATGTTCCATCATTTCAATGGTCAAATTCATATTCTAGGACATACATGGTATGTTTTCCATCGTCTGCGTGTGTTTCTTGTGCAGACAGAAATGGAATGTCTCAATGTGTCACTCCAACTGTTTGGTAAGGATTTTGAATTTCATCTGCAGAAATTGGAGGAAATTATAATTGCTGTTATGTATCAATGAAACGTACATCAGAGGAAAAGTCTTTGATACTTGAATAATACTTTAGTTTTACCATAGTAGGGTTACTTTGAAGCTGTGAATAATGTTGTGTTAAAACACATGAAAGATGTAGGAATCACAAGGGAAAACAATCACTGGTGTGATGCTTTATAATTAAGGTTTAAACATTTGTTTTCTGCTCTCCATGATGATCAATGAATCTCAAGGTGACAGGAAAGTGAGTTTTAATCGTTTGTCTCGTCTCTTTAAGTCCTGACTCAGCGAGGGAGAACTGGACCCTCTGGCAAGAGAACTTTACTCTTTATATATTGTAGAGTTCTGTTTCTATCCAACTGTTATGAGTTCCCAGCCCCACTATGTCTTCACTGCACAGGGGGAGAGAGAACATGCTGAGCCCCTCCTGACTAGTTCTCCCCAGGCTTCACCATTCATCTCCATCTGTCTGAACACACAGAACACACACTCTCTTCTGAGGCCTTGGCAAAGTTACCATGAAAGTACTCCTACCTGTCGTAAGTACATTTTGTAAAGATCATGGACATAGTTATATGTGAAAGAGTATTGAAAGTCAATGTGAATCAATATCATATGTGTTCCTTTTTCGGCAACATATCAGTCATTTTAGCACAATCTATAACCCTAGTGCTAGATTTATATTCAATAAGAGTGAAAGACCAGTGACACAGTCATTGCACTTCAATTATGTCTCCTAAATAATTCAGCGACTTCATGCTGTACCTCCCACACATTAAGGCTGTCTAATGGATATCCAGTTACAGTATTATAGAAAGACACCACAGAGAGGTAAAAAAATGGCAGAAAAGGTAAAATCAATCAACATTGACAATGTTGGAAATTATTGTAATATATCTTGATTTAAAAAGCTCAGTTCTAATAAACATCTTTTAAAAATCTAACCAAAAAAAGGTATGAGTCGAAATGACCAAAACAAAAGTTTTTACTTCCACCTGTAATCAGAAAGAAACCATAGCAACAAAAACACATACAATATAAATACATGTTTTATTCAATAGTTCATGAAGAGTGTGGCATCAGCTGTGTCCTGCAGCTCATTTCACAGCTCATTTCATAAAGAACTCCCTCTGCTTCTTGGAAACTACAAATCAAAGTGTTTGATGAGACGCTGCAGCCCAACCCTGACTGGTGAGTAGAGAGCAGCAGCTCTCATCCAAAGCTGGATAACTTCACTATAATCTGCTGCTTTTCTATAATTAGGCCCCTTTCTGGATGCAGAGTGACACATTTCTGCCATAAATAACAGAAGCTGCCACTATCATTCAACCATTCTCTCTTTACAAAAAGCCTTTGTACTTAAAACAGTGAGAGTTTTCATCCTTCTTCTTGGCCACTCATGTGTTCCAGGCAGACATGAAGATGCCTCCACCCAGAACCCCACTTGTAGGGTCTCACTGTTCTGCTAGTTTTTCTTTTGCAGATGAGGCAAAACCTTCCAAACTTACTGGATTCTCTGAGCACAGAGACATTGGAATGTGCATACTGCACATGTAGTATGTAGTTCATTATTATATGTTTGGTATTCAAAGCAGCTGAAGTTACAATCCCGTTAGACTGCAGGAGAGTAAAGAGCTCTAGCTGTACCACTCTTGACTTCATAATGAGCTCAGAGATGTGAGCCTCACTCTTCCCACACTTTATTCAAGACTCTACATCATCAAGAAGAACAGCTCCCTTTAAAGTAACATGGAGCCCTCTGGATAGTAACAATGGGAAAAATGTTTTCCTGCTGTTTCATTATTGTTCATGGAAAGCGACTGTGTCTTCAGGACCATACTGTCGTAGTATCTGATTTTCTTGTGTTTTATTCCCTCATAACCCACAGCTCCTTAAACACTCCATTTTTAATATCAATATAGCTCAAATCCTCCACAAAGTGAGATTATGGCTCAAACATTTGCCACAGACACTCACACACTGATGTCATTCAAAGGATTACAGTATACTGAGATTCAATAGAGAGGATATAACTTCCTGCTAAATGTCAACCCATCCAGCCTTAGAGACAGATATCAATCCCAGCACAGAGCCTCATCACATCCCTTTATTGAGTGTCTTTGGAAAAGGAGTGACATTTCTGAGAGATGTGGTGTGACTCCTGCTGCAGGGGATGAGGCTGATAACAACCAATAAAACACAACAGCAGCTGCTCTGTGGCTTTAAATCTGTAAAGAGAGAAGAATGAGTTGGAATGGAGTCTAGTCTCATCACAGAGCAGTGGAGGGAGACAGCAGCAGGTTTAGACCAACACTTCTATAAATGTATATTTACTTTTTTTTTATATAAAAATGAAGAGGGATCTAAACCAACACTGAGGTGACTGTATTGATGATCTCAGTTTCACTATCAGTTGGTGTGAGGAGAGTACCAATGTTTGGTGTTTGATCTTTGCTTCTCATCTTCCTCCTCCTCTCTTGTCTGCATATCAAAGTCCTCAGCTAGAGCTCTGGCTGCTCTCTCAGACCTCATATGTCATTGATCTGTATATTAACGGGGAGAGTAGAGCTTTAGTGAACATATTGTATGGCAATTAACTTGTAAGCCATAAATGTAATTAACTGTCTCTTAATTATTCAAAAAAACAGCCTTCATGAACTGTTGCTCACTTCAGTACTTAAGCCTGCTATGATGATGCATTAAATTCATACACCCACACACTCTGGATCAGCCTCCCAGGAGGTTTTGGTTTGCGCACTTGTCCTTGAACTAAAAAGAAAGAAAAAACATGTTTGTCATCACTGCTTTTTACCTCAGATTCTTTGTCTTTCCACACATATTCATTTGTATTCTTAAGTGTGTTGTAATAGTAAAATGGTATTACTAATACTAGTTATATTATCACATACTTATGCAGTCTTCTTTCTCCTCCTCTTTTTATCACTATTTTCAGTGAGAAACTGACGTAAAGCTAATTACATTAACCTGCAGCTTTTCATGGCTTTTAGTCTCCACCAGTGAATTCTTCATGTTTTCATCTGCATGTTTGGGGGTGTCAACACTCTCATTGATCCCCATCAATATAAAACTGTAACTGTTTCCAGCAGACAGCTAAGAATAGCTACATGTTCTGCTGAGGAACAAAAATAAAATAAAACTGACTGAGGATTGACTCAAGATGTCAAAGCAAAACCATCTGATGTCCTCAGGCTGGTTATATTAAAACACTGACCTTATGAATATGACAGAGCCCATCTGTTTCACATGCACAGATTCTCTAAAACAACAAAGAAGAACAACAGTGACATTGGTGAACCCAGTAGTGATGGATGAGCTGACCTTTCACACTACTGGTGACATGGTTGGATGTTTGCTTGTTAATGAGAGGAGCAGAACACACAGAGTTGGTCTCCTGTCTGTGAAGCATACATGGTGGAGAAGTTATAAAGGACCAGTTCATAATGTTTACCGGATACAAAGAACACTGCATGTCCTCTTTGCTGCCCTTCTCCTCTCGTCCCTGTCAATGTTTACTGTCACCCATTTATAATAAAGACATGGGGAAATTATTTTCTGCATTTAACCCATCCCGGAAGCGCCCGGGAGCACCCTGGGTTTGAACCACCAACCTTGTTATACCAGAAGCATCATCTTCAAAAGCAGCATGAGCAAATGACTTCATGTCATTGCTGTAGGCAGTTATTATGATGAGATCAAAGTAGAACTTGAATATAAAGTAGATATTACTTTGAAGTTACCAACAGTAAAATAAGTAATAGTGTCTGTTTTCTGTGTTTCTGTATAAATTAATCTATATATCTGTCTGTCCGTCCATCTGTTGGCACCTGGTCACTGAGTATTATACCTCCAGCTTATGGAACAATAAAATTACACATACATTTAAACACCATAATTACCAGGAACTCTCTGACTAGTACGCACATTTTTATAAACCAATATTGTACCAGCACCATTAAATGAGTCCTCCAGACTGTGTTTCCTGAACATCTCAAGTCTTACTGGCTGCTAGTCAGTTGGCATTTAGCAGACTGAACACAAAATCTGACCTTCATCTTGAACCTTTCAAAACAAAGTGTAACCTTTCTCCGGGACCGTTTTCATAGAGCATCTAAACACGAGACCTCCATGAGTGTGAAGAAATAAAGCCAGTAAACTGACTCCAGGAAACGAAGAGGTTCGTGGCCCATTCACACTTTTGGAGACCCTTTCTCACAGAAATTGACCCGTTTATTCACCTTGTAGCTCCACTGAGGTGCTAAGAATTAAGCGTCAGAGGACTTTTCTGTTCAACCTCATGTTCAACAAGAAAACAACAGCCAATATCATAAGCTTTGAAAAAAAACTGGCAAATGTCAAAGTTACATATTTATTCAGTTGTACACTATGCCTTTAAAACTTTTAGGGTAAAAAAAATCCAGTGTTTTCTCTTCTTGCTTTTTTTTAATCTTTTGACAGCCTACAAACTATGTCTTTACTGATAAACATCATTTGAAAATATTAACTGTGGAATTCAAGCTTTGAAGGTTTTTTTTTGTGCACTTCGCAAAATCACATGATTATTATAGGTAATTCAAGCTCACCAGCTTTTTTCTTTTAATCTGTCAGATTGATTTTTGAATTAATTGAGCTGAAGTCTTTTTCTTTGCCAAAGAATGTTTCACTTTTTTGTATCGACTGTCAAGAAGGAATGAGTTTTGTATCTACCGACGGATGAAACATGATAGAATTTAGAATTTCTTTTTCACTGCCTTTTAGAGTTGAGATGATTTTAGTGAAGCTGAATCATAAACACATGGCCTAATGAGGTGATTGGATACTTTTGTATAATGCAGGTTCTTTTGGAGTAACTTGATATCCATTCAAAAAATATTTAAATGTCCATTTTGAAAATGAAAATAATTTTTGGACACTGACAAATTGGGTGAGTGGAATATGAAGCACTGTAGCCGATGAGAGATCAGCAGCCTTCACCCTGTCCCAAAGACGCCTCTTTATCTTCTGTTTTAAACACATAGACTGTGTGTCTCTTCTCTTTTTTTTTTACATCTTAGCTTCACCTGATCTTTTCTACCATTTTGGAATTAAAATAAACTCTCTGACTGACTTAAAACAGTGATTGTGTGTTCTCCATGTTATATCCAGCTGTGTTGCTCATCTGTAGTGGTCATTCTGAGCTGGTGAACATCTGTCGTGTCTCAGCTCTGATTACTGTCAGCTTTCTCTTCCTGTCAAACTGAGCCCCTCCTACTGTAAATGCAAATCATCTCTGGCTTCTCGCTCTGGTTGTTTCCAGCAGTTCAGTTCTGCAGATCTGTGTGGATTGAGCGCAGCATGCTGCATAAAGTCCTCCTGCTGAGACGGTTTCACTTATTCTCCACGCTGATACTGCTACCATCAGATCTTCCCCCTGGAGCATTTAAAAAAAAAAATCTGCTGCTAAATATTCATTCTTGATGAGCACTGTATCACTCCACATCTCTCATACACTACATGATGTGTGATGATTCCCTCATTTTAGGATTAGCTCAGAGTTTCTGTTTCTGAAAGTTAACATATGAGCTGCCAAAACACACCTTCAAACAACAGTCACACCTGTCGTCTGCAGAGGAGATGTAGGAAGGCAGAGTGCTGATGGAGAAAGTAAAAGTGACACTTTATTATCTAATTCTGGGAATGGAAGTTGAAACAGATATCCAGGTGGTACGTAAGGAGTGTGATTATCTTTCCAACACTATTGTACAAACAGCTCGACAACAACTTTTTCATTTATCTCGATGCGTGTCGTAAAGCAAAACTTGTTTCGTTTACTGCAATGACCTTACTTTGGTTCTGCATGAGTGTCTTTGTTTCTCTATTTATTCTATTTTTCTTTTTCTCCCTCTTCTGTTTTTATGTCTCCTGAACTCCTTCATCCTGGATCTTCCTCTGTGCATCCTGAAATGCAGGTAAACCATGTCCTCTTCTTGTACTAATGAGTTGTGTTTGTATGCTCAGCATCATTGCGGTTAGTGACATGATTGTGTCTGTGGGATCTCCTACATCTGTTTGTGGATACAGATGGAGGCTAACAGGCTGTTTACATCGTGTGATGTTCTCTTCTCATGAAGTCAAACCGGTTCAAAGCAGCTCTGAACTGTTAGCGTCTGTGTGCATGTTGATAGTGTGAAGTGTCATGAATTCATAAAGTGTCTGTTAAACTCAGTGAAGATCATTTGTAAACACAATCTGCTGGTTCAGCACTGATGAAGTCTGGTTTCACACCAGCTTTGAAGGTGCAACAATCTGCATCTGGATAAAGAGAGCTGTATTACAGTCTGGGTTCCTTATACTCTGAGAATGTAGTGTTTGTTTTGTAGGTTAATGAAGCTGTTGTTTTCCTCAGCTCTCCTCATTTACTGTTTGCCCACCACAGATGCCCTTACCTGAGGCTGATCACCACAGTTTGAATTTGAATAAAGTTATTAATCTCCTCAGCTGGATGTTTACTAAAGCTATTACGTTTGGTGCCTTGCTTGGGGAGACAACAGCAGGAGTCTCAAGTAAATCATCAGTAAAGTGAAGCAATGTCAGAGCAGGCAGCAAACTTTACATCCAATTGTCCTTGTTGTCTCAAGGACAGCTAGTTCTGGTTTGAGGTTGAATTAAAAAAAACAAATGGAGGCACACATCAGAGCCAGTTGAACATGACTTATTATCTTTAAAATGAGTCCAACACAAACAACCCATTATTCAACATTTCACTGATCCATTTGTCACAGCTTGTTATAAAGTTCTCATTTGTCTCTCCAGACAATGCTCCACAGGGGTCCTCAAACTCAAAGACATACAGTGACAGCAATGCTTATTTTGATGCTATCAACATCATTTATTTCAGTTTGGCTGTGTGTAAGACCAGCATAGAAAAAGCAGTTGGCCATTTGAAACTCCTAAAGAGAGTAAGGCACATTCTTGTGAGCAGCTGGTGGAATAAATCATTCTGGGAGGACTCCCACTGGTCTACACCGTAAAATAATAATGCCAGTGCTCTGGTACAGCTTCTTTCTTTCTTTCTTTCTTTCTTTCTTTCTTTCTTTCTTTCTGCAGTGTAACCTTGCGTGCGTTTCAAGCAGCAGAGACTTCTTTTGTATTCAGTGTGTGTGCTGCAGAAATGTCTGGTTCAGCCCATTTCCCTCTAGAATAGGAAATGCCAAATGAGACACATCTCAGGATCAACCTGTGTGCAGTGTGTCTGCCACAGTCATACACAATCTGTCTAAATGTATGAATGTGTGTGTCTTAATTGCAACATAGTTTTCTTCACAGTTACATTAGTAGTTTTATTCCTAAGGTTCATATAATACATGTACATTGCAATTCATAATTTGGATATTGGCATTATAAAGTCATAAATAGATTAAACATGTTGCTGAAATATTATTCTTTTGGATATGTTGTCATATATCTGCTAGTCGTTGTCTTAGTAACATCAGTGTATTTGTGGACGTTGTATTGTGATACACACTGTGATAACAGGTAGACAGGTTGGCTCCTTGCCAGTTTAAATTCCCCAATGTGCTGCTCTGTGTGAAAACATGAAGCAGATTAAGCCAAATCCAAAGTGATCCTGCTCTCCACTCTTCAGCCAAATGCTTCACATTTCTATTGCTGACACAGTGGCTGCCTTTCCTGAGGCCATCAAACACCATGGAGACACAAAGATGGAGCCCTGAGGTTTAAAGAATACCTTCTTTCATGTCACTTTCTCTCTTTCAAACTCTTTCTTTCTCCTTCCTGCCTCTCAGTCAATGTTGGCTGCTGTTTCTCACCACACACTGTCACATCTACTTCTTAATGCAGTCCAAAAAGAAAGAGGCTTTAGAGTTAGATTAGGGGTCCACTGATGTCTCTAATTAGTCAGTGATGACAGGATGATGTCATTGTACAGCTCCTCTCCTTTCATTGCTCCTTTGGGCCAGAAACATCAATCTCTATTCTCAGAAGGATTTCAACTCTTTAAGTCAGAGTTTCCTGGTGTGCTGTTTTGAAATAAAGGCCCACTGTACATTGGTTATGTTTGGGAGACACATGATGTGGTTTGCAAGATAGCTGAACGTGTATTAATGACTTTTTCCTCATGAAATTGAAATGCCAGTCATACAATCTGCTTGAGTTGAAGATGTCACATTTTGAAGGAAGTCAGGTTTTATTTAATTTATATTTCTAACTGCAAAAGCTGCAGAAGTGATTCACAGCTGAATTTCTTCAACCTGGTGTCCATTCTGTGGTTGTCTGCTTTCTCATCTGTTGGTAAATTGACTGATTTCCAGCCACTTCTCTGGCTGTCTGTTACTGACACATCCTAATAAGATCTAAATCCTTACAGCTCCATTTGAAAAGCATCACATTGCTGTCATGAAGGACGGGACAGGAAGTGCTGCTCCGGTCCGATCCATCTGTCTGTCCAATAAGCACTGCATATGCTTCAGCCTGTTTATTTGGCTTTCGTCTCATTTCATTATCAGTTACTGTTGTTTCAGCGCTCTCAGTCTTTTCTGACATTTCTTGTCACTCCATGAAAAGATGTTGGGATGCCTGATTGTGGAGCTCCTCTTCTGCTATTTCCTCCACTCTGTAGAGCTGGTTGGAATGAACCATCATGCAGAGTGAGCATGTAACTGATTTAACTACCTGGATCCTGAGCCTGTTCTGGTTTTCTCACATCATTTGTGTGATTTGCCTTCACGCCTTCATATGCAGGAAGTCTGATATAAGGTTTCTGCAGCTGTCTAGATAAATTCATTTTACATGTTCCAGTGTTGGATACAGAGTCTTAAAACCATTCATCTCCATTACGTGTTAAACAGTTGGAATGAAGCCTCCCTCATTAATATAATGAATCTTAAATATTGCTGATTTCATTTGGAAGGAAATATAATTACTAGTTAACAAGGCAGCTTAGCTTCAGAGAGGTTCATTTAGAAAGAGAAGAGGTGATGGACAGAGAGAGAGATGGACAGAGTGAAAAAGAGTGAAAATGTTTCACACCTTTAATCATTTGCCTGTGGTGTCTGCTTGCTCTCTCTCTCTCTTTCTCTCTCTCTCTCATAATGAGTTAATACCCAGAGACTCACACTTCTCCCCTCTCTTTATAAAACTCTGACCTCCCGGAGCTTCTTCACATAGTGCAGACCTCTCCAGTGGCATTAAAGCTCTGAAGGAGAACATTTGTACATCATTACTCCCTCACAAAGGAAACATAGTTTAAACTATTTACTCAAGAAGGATCATGTCTTCATTTGTAGGTCAGGAGGCAAATGTGATCTGATGTTATTTCAATGGATTCTAATAGAACATGCAATACGTGCGTATTATTGTCCTTACAAGAAAGAGCTTCTGTGATTAAAGTGCTGGTTTCTAAATCCATTTACTTCATTAACTGCTGTTTGAAGCTAATGTTACTGTTTCTCTTTTTTTTCAAGCTCAGACTTCTTTGTCTGAGTGAATGTTCAGTATAAAATAAACCAGATTTTTTTTACATATTCATAATAAGGAAATGTTTTTTACCAGCTGAGCTTTTCTTCTCTCTGCTCTTACATGAACACTCTCATATTGTCAGGTCTAATTCAGACCTCCAACTGAACCACTTGTCTGTAATTGTCAGCTGAATGCAAATCAGCTGGTATTTAAAAATAAATCTTTGCTATTAAAGACTGTGTAATTTCCAGATAACAAGTTTAATGTCAAGTCTCATTGTTGATGTGGACTGGTGCTGATTCATGTTCTCATACACAAAACATAAGATATGTGTTCTCTAGGTGCTAAAACCTGTGCACAGACAGAGGTGAAATGAATACTTCCTGCCTCAGTAAAGGCCAAGTTGGGAACAATGAGGGAGCCAAAAGCAATAATGTGTCCCAGAGGTGAGATAAAGAGTGGAGAGGGCACAATGATAAAGGTTTAAAATGACGACCTGGCACTGTGGATGTGACTCTGTGCCATCGGGGAGAGACTGGCTGGGAGTTGTGTTCCAGCTCTCTGACTGAGAGAGAAGACCTCTGTTGCTCTGATCAGCTCTGGCATCCTGCCAAGAAGTAGAACAAAAGGCCTCATAGTTTATTAGAGGAGTAATGAAGTGCTCTGAGAGAGGATCCATAAAAACTTTATGGTCAGATCTGTTCTGGATGTTATACATCTCTTGTACGACTGAAGTAGGAGATATTGGCTCTATCATTATCAAGAATACAGTATCCTCATCACTCAGATATATTGCACATGTTTTTGATATTATAATTTGTCTTTAAAGGTCATACTGGTGGTCAGATTCTGAACCTAAATCCTCATTTAGGGTTTATGTCATGACCTGGTTTATTGTCAAAGGCTCATGAATATTTAAAGAAATTGAAATTGAACAAAACTGTCAAACCTCCTGCAGGAGTCTTATTTTTTAGATGATTCTGTCCCACTGAGAATCACACAGCAACATAGACCAGAATACACTGATCTCTGAATCAGAACACCAGAGTGTCTGTATACATTAGTGTGGTCCTCTCAGTGAGTGCAGTGTCTCCCTCTTCAAGCCTTTCAGGAGGTTCATTCTGGCTAATGGACTGATTCAGTGGCTCCACTTCCACTAATGTGATGCTACATGTTGGTTAAAAAGGGGAAACAGTGAGAGAGCAGCACATGCTGTGTGTGTTTGTGTGATGGAAACTGTGAGTAGGACGTAATCAGTGACCCAGTAAGATCACAGCCATACACATTAACATGGTGACAGTTGTGTCAGCTAATCTGTGTGGAGACTAAGGAGGATTTGATACAGAAGCACTGTCTCTCGCTAACGTGATTATTACCATTATTCAGTCCTCTCAGACTGCTGCTAGGGATAATAAAATAATGATGTTAATGTTTAATTCTGCTCTCATTCAGTTCACTCGGATTCAGGAGATCTGCTCTGCACGAATCCATTCAACCCTAAAGGAAAAAAATGAATATCTTTGCTTTCTGACCAATCAGTAGCTTATAAAACTACTGAAGTTCATATCAGTGGATAAAGAATATGAATATTATGGAGTGGATTTTAATTTGTATTTAAAGAGCTCTGAAGAATAAACTCCATCTTAAAAAGTCTGATTATCAGAAAAATTAAAACAACGACTGTTTTGAATGAATGTGTGATCTTGTAACAAATGTATAAATTAACACTGTATCTTGAATTATTTCAACTGTTTTTTTGAATATTTAACTTTAAAGCTATAGAACACAAGGCCTACTAGACAACATTTAGTAAAAAGCAATAGAAGCATAATAAATAAAGGTAACGGAGACTTTACTCACTGGTTCTGTAGGTCTGCACTCATCTACAGGTGAGTAAATTATGGAAACTAAAACTTTTTAAGCACCAGCAGGCAAACAGGTCATGGTCTCCTGGAAAAGGAGGGTAAACAGGCAAAGTACAGCAACGACAGGAAACTGAAACAATGTGACAAACTGCTGAAGGAGAAGCTGAGTCCTGGGAGACTCGTTAGCCAATGAGGTGCAGCTGTGGAGGAGCTATGTGCCGGTCAGGAGGCTGGTGAGATGATTGGGAACAGGTGTGCAGAGCAGCAGGAGGCCTGATGGACAGCTGAGACGGGACTCATTCTGTCCAACAACACAAACATGAGACAGGAGGAGACAGTGGTAGAAGCACAAGCTGTGTGCTGTGAATACATAGTGTTTCATTTGCATTTAAAACAATTACTATAGGCAATGAATGTGTTACATTTAAGGGACAATTCATATTTTTAAAATCCAAGGAAGTTCCTCCATCATCCACACATACAATATTCTTAGTCAGGCATATGTTTGTTTCAATATAATGACTAAAACTGGATTCTTCCAACAGGTGGTTTCCAGCAATGTGCTTCAATATGCATAATGTGTGACATTTTAAATGTAGGGTAAATTGTGTCACATTATTTGGTTAATTGATGTGGGTGTTTGTCACTCTGAGTGAGATTATCTCTCACTTTTTCTCTCCACATCTCTCACATTCAGTCATTCAGTTTAAAGGTACATCAAGCAGAAAGGTGGAAGCAGAAAACCCAGAATGGCCTCCCTCATACCTCATCATAAATATGTATGAAGGCATTTGAATAATGTGATTTTGTAACAACAAATATTATTTGCAGGAAGGAAGAAAAAAGTGGGAGGGTGAACAAGCAGAGGAGTTATAGTTGGATTTTCTGGAGCTGATGGAGGAAACTGTTTAGATTGAAGATTAATAATTTGAAATGGAATCTATGATAATTTTAGTTGTCATGGTGACACAAACCAACTGATCTGCTCTTGACAGTCTGATGTGTACTTGGAAACTCATCACCAAATATATTTTCTATTCACAGATTTGCATGAAGCTTAAACTTTTCTAGTTGAAGTTTTAAACATTTACCCACTGCAACAAGCTGCAGTTGTTTTTTCTCTCAATCAACCAAACTGAGTTGTATGAGCTGGTGTCCAGTGGATATCACAACAGACCAAACAGAGGGTCTGAATGGTGATCATGCACTGCCTCTTCTGTTTGTTAGAATAGAACAAAAAAAGTAAATCTATTAATTAAATTAATAGATTTCAAAAAGAGAAAATAGAGGAACATAGAATAACTTTTCATGACACCAGTATTTGAACACTTAGAAAATTCATAACAACTAAAGATTTCTATATGTAAATATGGAACAAAATAATGAAATGAAGATGGATGGCACATATAAGAGTTATGCTATTACAACAATTATTTTCTCAGTAGCCACATTGTTTCATTTAGTTACTCATGTCTCAAGAATTAAGACTGAACTCTCTTGGTACTATATACACATCTGTTTCACATCTGGAAACTGTCAATAAGATACAATATGCTAAAGCATTAATGGAAACAAATGATCATAGATCTACAATGTCAGATGTAAATTTAAATAGATGGAAAGACAATTTTAGATTTTCCTCTTTCTGAAAGATTCAGAAAGCAGGAAATCAGTTTTATTTTAAATCCTATATATTTATTGTGTGATGAAGTGGTTTCATTTAGTTTTGATCTCAAGAATGTTTGTCTTCTTTACTTTATCTGCTCATTTATATCCCATTAATGGACTTATGATCATGATCTACAATCATAAATTTAATGGAAAGACAATTTTACTTTTTCCCAGTTTTATTTTAAATCTTGTGTGATGATTTTTTGTGGTTTGTCTTCAAATATGCTCATAAATTAGATGCAATCATAATTTAATTTACTTTTTGAACATTTTGGAAATATGCATAAATGATGCAAAAAAAAAAAAAGGAACATTTTGGATCTTGGGAAAAGCACAGATACTAATTTCAGTGATTTAAATATTTTTAATTACTGAGGCAACTGGATAAACCCCTGATGCAGTCACCCATTAAGCAGAATGAAATCCCCACAAAAACATGGCTCTGGTCATTACACACAGTCATTCTGCTTATAGAGCATTACGTGTTTACTTCTCATTTATTACTTTGCAGCTCTTAACAACATTTAGTTTGAGTTTTGTTTAACATGGCAGTCTCAGTGGAGCAGTTTAGTTTTATTTGCAACGGTGGATTTACACAGCAGGGAGAGATAGAAAGATAATATGCAAATGAGTCTTAAACCAGGCTCAGACTAGAGGAGTTATGGGTCGATTCACCCACCTGACTATCGGAGGGGAAATCAGGTCCAGAACTTTGTCTGTACTGATGTTCAGTCCAGATTATCCGTTGATTAGAGGGGTTAACAGATCCAGTCTTAAACCTCCCGAACCGTTGAGTCTCAAAATCGCACATCTTGCAGTCATGTGACTAATAACCGTCCTGTATAAAACATTATGTAGCTTTGCTGTGAACAGACAGACAGCAGCTGTAATCTCTATTCTCTGAAGAGGAGAGGGAGAGATGATTGATTGGCAGTTCAATGAGAACAGCAGGATTTTCTCTGGACTGTTGGTTTCAGTGTTTAGTTGTCTGTTACAACAATAACTGATTAAGAAAAACAGCCACTAGAGTGATGGTTCATTAACTAAAAAACTGCACTCAGGAAGTATGCGCTGTTACATAACAAACACTGTCTGACTTATGGAGGAAATTATGCAAGCCTGTCAAACCAAACCACATATATTAGTATTTACTGAACTGTAGAACCAACATGATGGAAACTACAGACGCTCCTGAAGGATTCATCTTTTAAAACCTCACTTCTGCCATATAATTAACATCACCAGTAAAACCTGTGTTTTACATGACACCTTACATTTCCCCTTTGCTCAGAAACAGAACAGCTCATCAACAGTAAACATCAACTCTGAAGAGATGAAAGTGTATTATAACATTTGTAGTTTGTAACATTGTGCCAAAAGTGTTTTCTTTCTGAAATATCAAGCCAGTAGACTAGACCAGAGTCTGTCCCACAGGACTCAGTGTGTCTCATGGTTAGATGGTGACATACCACCGGGACTCACACCCAGCCATGAGTCCAGTCTATCACCAGAGCAGAGAAAGCTGATCATAGACTCTGTTGGGCTGTGGAGAGAGGAGGAGAGATAACTGTGGAGAAAATCTAGTTGTCTGTCAGTGGAGATGGAGGGAGACTTGAAAAGGTGGTGTGTCACACAATAGATGTCTTTATTATCCTCTTTCACCCTGTTGCTGTCCTATCATCTCAGATGGATGGACACACAGAGTGCCAAACAGTCTCACACACACTCACCCTTATAACACAATGTTCAATACAAATGCAGTTTTTAACACTTGTTAAATTAGCATGTGAATCTTTGAAAAGTGTTTTTGTTTGTGCAGTAAGTGTGAAATAATCATAAAATTAACATTGAAACAGGTTGTTGTAGTGATTGGATTTGCTCTCTTGTTCATGTTAGATTTCTGCAGTCTAACACATAATTGTAATTCCAGACAGAGTTTGTCTGTGGAGAAGTTTAAATCCAGTTTAAACGCTGTGTTATCTCAGTCCTCTGTCTCTGTGTTCAGCCAATGAAATCAGACACTAAATTCTGATCAGATACTCTTTATGTGTCGGCCACAGATCAGTGATGAGATAATTTGCTTCCCAGATGAAACCAGGGGATTGTGGGTAATCAGATAATTCCTCTAATCAAAAGGGCTCTGAAGGCTGACCACCCAATTGCATGCTGGGTTATGACTCCATTATTGTCAATGAGCTCGTATTACGTTGTGAACTGAATAACAAGTTGGTGGTGAACAGTGAGGATGGACACAGAGACATTTGTTTCAGTCGTTCACCAACACAACAGCAGAGTCAGTACAGCACGGTGTGTTGTGTTCAAGTCACACAGTGGTTTGTGTTTGTGACTGATCGAGTGGAGCTCTGCTGTTGTGCCCTCAAACAAGGAGCTTAATTACATCACTTTGGTGAATGTTGGCTGAAGAGATGAATAATGTCTGTGTTGGGAAAACTATATTTATGTAGAACTAAAGGCATGCTGTTTTTTATTCCCCTTCTCTTTTATACAGCATGTGTTCTGCTGTAACATCCTGTCACGCTCCGTCTCTCCAGAATAAGAAACATCAGCTGATACAGAGGATTAACTCCACTAAATGAGTGTAGAGACCAGAGGAGCTCGGTCAGTGGAGGAGAACTGAGCCTCATGTAGTCCTTCAGTCCTGGCTGGACTCTGAGCTCATGTCCTCTGGACTCTCAGTATCGGTTTGACTAGTTTACAAGCTGCAGGGTCATAGCAGCTGTCTGAGTCTTAACACTGTGAGTTTGAATGTTTGTGTCTGTCTTTGCACTTTGTTTCCCATCATGCTTAGCTGAGGGCTTTTTGCTTGAATGTTTCATTCTTACTTTAGCCAATTTTGTGATTTTCATGTCTTTTTGTTAGTGAAACTCCTTCATGAACTTTTCTTGACTAAACAACCTTGACTCTGCCCCGATGAGAATCTATGCTCACCACTGTTTACCATCATCATCTTATTTGTCACAATGGCAGTTAACAGTTTGACCAGTAGCCTGGTGTTAATTCATGTCACGTTTCAATATGGAAACTAATATTCTGTCAGTATAAAAAAGAAAAAATCTGCAAAGTTGTTTTTTTATGCATTTTACACATATTCATACTCAACGTCTGTCACATCATCATGGTTTACATCACTGGGTCATCTATTAAAGTATTTCAGAGGTTAACAGGTTTATATATCATGCCCATTAGGAAGAGTATGTTCAACACCACATCTGACAGCTTCAATGTCATTTTAATCAGTCAGACAGTCTGAACCTCCCCTTTAACCTCTAATCCCTCATGTTCTCTTATGGTTCACTTTACAGTGCTAATGAAGATACGGACTAAAACTAATCCCTCTGATTTTTTTTTTCAAGCATTTCCTTTCTTTATTTTTCTGTGTCTTCTTCCATCGTCCATATACATCTACATGTCTGCTTGTTTCCCTGCAGCCGCCATCACAGCTACTTCCTAATGTAGTCCAATGAGAATGAGGTATGAAACCAGATTAAACAGCTAACAGAATGTACAGTATGTGTCCTAATGATCCACTCTCTGGAATACACAACAGGATGTTAGTACTTTGTGTCTGTGATTGGTCTTGCTCTGTTGTGTTTGTATTATATTAGTACAGTATTTTTTCTTTTATGTTCTGCATTATAAGTCATGAAGTGACAGAGGCTTCTGCTAATGTTCTTTCTGTGGTCTCCGTCAGAGAATCTAATTAGAGCTTAATGAAATGATTGTCCTCATAAGAATGAGTTCATGTGATTAAAGTGCTGGGGGACCAGCAGGACCTGGACTGGGTCTGGTCTGGTTTAGATCTCATTATGTCACTTTCCTCTTGTTAGAGCTTGGTCTTGAATTTCTCCCCAATATTGATTTTTATTTTTTAAATCAATATGTTCATTTCAATAGAATAATCATACATGAGTTACTTTTTACTGATGGAGCTTCTGTGTTATCATCATAATGGCGTGTTTACGTTGTATTACTCAATTTCTGCTGCTGCTCGCCTGCTGATGATGCATCTCCTCTCAATATGGAATGTTATCTTTTAAAAAACTAAAGTAGCAACCAAACTAACAAATGAAAAACATATTAAAGTTCCATGTCAACAGTCACATATCTTCACAGAGCAGTTGTACCTCTGGAGCTTTACAGTGTTGTCTCTGACTAACAAGACTTCCACTGTCAGACATGACTGTGTTCAGCTCAGGCTGCAGTAATCCGTGTTCACAAAGTCGTTCTCATGTTGAGAGCTTTGCTCTGTTAAAGACCACTGAGCTGTTGACTTCAGTCTGCATTGACTCTACAGTGAACTGTAATGCTATACAAACACATGCAGCTTCATTAAAGACTGACACAACTTGTGTTTGACACGTCATCAGTCTCAGAAAAGTTGTAGTGAGACACAAAGCTTCCTAAAGGAGAGTATGGATATTAATAACAATAACTGAACCCTGTGTAACCTCACAAGAGATTTAGACCTCAGAAGAAGAGACTCACCATAAAATATAGTAAACAGTTCTGCCCTACACAAATGTCAAGATTCTATCTCTAACAGCACGTTATATTCACTTGTGATTCAAATGATGAAATGTGAACTCAAAAGAGCCTCAAGCTCAAAAGACAACTGAGAGATGAAGGTTACAGCAGCTCTCCATTTAAATGAGGAGTCCTCGTTTTAAAAGTTCACATTCAGATTTGAATTTCAGTTGAATTTTCACACAAAGAGAACTCTGAAGAAGGAAACAGTTTGAAACTTTCCTCTCTTTGTAAGATTGTATCAGTCTGGTCAACATATTTGGCTGCAGTCACTTTTAAGCTGGACTATTCAAGTAGCATCTTTTTATTATTCAGTAAACATGCACTTGTTGGAGTGTCATGTGTCTGTGAAACATCAGTAAGATCCATCTGGAGCAGAAAGTCTGCATCAACACCACTCAGCTTAGATTTGTAACAGCAGCACTTCATTGTTTCCCTCCATCTCCAGGACTACTTGTTAGCTTAGCATAGTAAATCCATTACAAACATCACCCTGCTGATGGTACATCCATATTCCATATGTTTATCACAGATGGAGAAATGATCATACTTTATCCATTCAACATAGACACTTATATAATTATGAGCACTTCTCTCAAAGCCTCCCATGAAGCAGATGAGACTGGATTCATCACAGGTGTCTCACCCATGTAATATTTTCCCTTGAATTCATTTATTATTCAACTCTCGTATATCACAATCCTAGTCATGCATATCTCTGAAGCGTGACTTGCATGTGTTCACATTATTATCACATTTGAACTGACTGTCAGATTGTTTGCAGGTTGATAATAAGCCACAAACAGATTCAGCCACTCTCTCTGTCAGGATGTTCTACCAGAACTGTCACAGTGAGTCACAGATTTAATGGTAAATTAAAGTGAGGCTCTCAGATAGGTTTACATGTTCCTTTCATTTGCATTTTATTAACAGAGTCTGAGTTATATTCTCCCCTGTTCAAACTTCTCTTCTGCCGGCCTTTCCTTCGTCCCAACCTTCTCTTCAGTAAACACTGTCACATCTTTCACTGATCCCAGAAGTTTAAACACATTGTAAAATCTATTTCCCCATAAATCACCTTTGTTCCGTGTTTGAGGAAGATGTGTCGGGGCTTTCTTTGAGCTCCAGTCTGCTCCGTCACAATGATCCACTCCACTGGTCTGTAGGAAGGTACACATGTCCTTTAATCCCCCTCTGATCCCACCTGGTCTACTTCCTGTCTGCTTCCTGTTCTCTGAACACTTCACACAGTAAATGTTGGTGTCAAAGACAAGATTACAGCTTTGTGTTCACGGACCAGAGAGTGTGAGATTGTGGATGGGGTCAGATTATGATTGTTAATCATTAAACAGCAGTGTTTACTTCCTTAGAATGAGACTGAATAAAAGCCAAACTATTTACAATCAGTATCCTAAAGCTGACACTAAATCCACTGAGTGCTGCTTCTCTCTATTTTAGTATTTATTGTGACACAAAGTATCTCTAAAAGAACTGCAGAGACAAGCTGACAAATGTGATCTCAATGGAAACAATTACTACTTGAATTTGCTCAACATTTAAATGTTCTGCTCACTTTAAAGCCTCATTATTTTTATTCTTTTGTGATAATAAACACGGTGATTTTCTCTGTTGTTGAGATGAATAAAATGAGATTTGAGGTCTGCAGGCTTTGTTTGTCACAATGTAATGAAGGATTATTTTCTCCCTCAAGTGGAATACATTGATTATTTAGACACTGATTAATAATACAGGTAGTTATAGGAGAGCTGCAATTAAATTGGAGAATGTTATCTCAAAATGATTGTTTTTTTTAACAATCACAACAGATTAAAGACAATTCTGTGAGAGCTGATTGGGTTTAATGCATTTCAGACAGATAATACAACTACAATGAATATGTGTATTATGACTTTTATAATTCAATTAAATGTATGTCTTTCTGAGGTTATGACTCTGCTGTGATTTGTCATCAACGTCATCTGCTAAGTGATGCAATACAGTGTAGTTTAAATGATTCATTTAATGATGGAATCCTTAATGCTAAGGCACTGATGCTCTGTAGAATGACCTTTGACCCTAGAACAATCTATTGCTGCCAGAGTGTCTGCAGCAAAATGTTAAATTCCAACAGTTGTCTTTACTTCTTTCCAGCAGCACAGCCTCACTTTATTTTTCTTACCGAAGCTGCTGATTCATCGTTATTAATATATGCAGCGACCAATGAAGAGATGCATGACTGAACCACAGGACTCAGTGATGTCACCACTTTTATTACCATCATCAGAGAGAGAGCCCTTAACAACCATTATTTTGTATTAATTTCAGCTTTGTGTTTAATTTTCTACTGGATCTGTTCCACATGCAGGTGGTACCTGAACATTTCCATAATGTCAGCTTTCATCCAAACCTCCTCTGAATAATCTCGGCCCTGATTGATAGCTGAATGAATAATAAGTCAGTCTGTGAAACAGGCTGCTGTGAGCACAGCTCTACCTCTCTGCTAGAGTTTGATACAGGGAGGAAAGAGGGAATGATTGACAGCTCCTGGTGACTAAACATCTCCTCCAGCTGCATCAGGAGCAGGAGCTCAGAGGACAGACTGCTGTGGCTGCAGAGCAGACTGACAGACCTGAAGTCAGAATCTGCAGACAGACTTCAACATAAACTGTGAGGAGATCTTTAAGGACAGATGGGAGGTTTAGCTACATTCATCTTCTCTGTCTGTTTTTATGAAGGCACTGTGTCTCACTGGTTCTAGTTCAGTCTTTACTTATGAATGCACTTCACTACCAATATATTATAACTCAGTCAAACATGTAGTAGTGGATGTCATATTAATTAATTCATGCAGTACAAACTGCTGCAGCTGTAATTCCTCGTCTATAAAGAGACTCACAAACTGTTTCTGTTGTCAGGAGCTTCTGGGCAAACTGCAGTTAATGAGGACGAGATACATAAACACCACACTGATGGAATCAGCACTCTGTTGACTTGTTTCCTCTTTTATCTGGAAAAAGAACGATCAAGGCAGACGTCATGCAGGGAGAACCAGATCAACAATAGAAGAGATACAATGCTTTCTGACTAATAAACAGATGAATAATATTTATACAGTATGTTTTATACATTACTTAAATACACTGTAGCTCATAGATTTGCAGCTTTTGACCTCGGATGATTTATATATGAGTCTGCTGTAGATAACCTCCATCAGTCTGGCTGGTTGTGAAGTGCAGAGACAATATGTTTACATATAGATGTCTTAATATTCACTAACAGTTATTATACCAGGAGTTAATAATTGTATTTGTATGGATCACGTTGACTTGTTCATTACAAAGGAATGGTGTATTAGCTGTATGGCTTCCCTCTAATGGAGAGGCTGAACTCAGCTTCATGTCACTCATTTATTGTACGTGCATTTTTTTCATTATTTTACATAAATTACAAGGTGAGCTCATTAGCAGCCTTTGGCTTCCTGTTCTCACCTGCACACATCACATGAAGCTGTCACCTGTGTTATTTGATGAAATACACACAAGGACAAAGGTCCCTTTGTTAATAACACATAATTATCTTATCTAAAGTGTCAGAGGGGTAATTAGTTTGAGGTGTTGAACTCAGTTTAGTGGCTGAGGCTGATCATCCTGATGAAACTTTGTGCATTTAGTCTTGTTCTATCTGTGACCCTCAGTTACTCAGTTCAAGAGAGAAAACTGCTTCATGGCTTTGTTGGAGGGAGGAAAATACATAAAGCCACAGCTTCACTCTAAATGCAAATCTGGAAGTTCAGAAAAAGGAGGTATCATAGTTCATACAGACCAGTCTTTCACAAAGACAGCTGCTGATATGTAAGGTTTAGCAAGTCTTCAGATTATAAGGGATAAGTGGATGAGCAAAGCACTGACTTTTTTTAACAGTCTTGGAGAAGAACGATGCTGTAGCTGCTGGTAGAAGTTGCATTATGCACATCTCATCTAAAACTGACATTTACAGAGTAATATTTAGTCAGCTAAGCCAGACTAAAAACAAAATCATATTTCTATGAAAACCTTCACCTCACCCTGTGTAGTATTTCAGCAAGCCCTTCAGCAAAAGGTTTTTTAAGAAGAAGAGCCTCTATTGTCTCTATCTCCTCACAGAACAAGCACTCCGCCCCCTCAGCTGGAGGAAGGAGAGTAACCACTGTGAGTAACCTCCACACTGTAGCAGGAGTGTATTTCTCTGTGGGAGGTTTACAGAGAGAACAGCAGTGAGAGTGAGAGAGAAGAGAAGAGAGACAGACAGAGAGAGATGGAGAGTGAGAGATGTATGACAGACGTAGAAAATGTGTCTTGTGAGATCAGTCCTTCAGGGAACAATGCTAAATGGGATCAACAGCAGAGTGTTGATGTTGTTCTGCCTCAGTGACACAGAGAGTCAACAGCTGCTTGTCCTGCTAAAAGCCTGAATGCCCTCCACATGTTCACTCATGTGTATGCACACAAAGAGACACACACACACACACACACACACACACACACACACACACACACACAACACACACACACACACACACACACACACACCACTGCACTAGCATAAATCTGAGCTCCTCACCCGGTCCCTGAGGGTGAGTCCAGACTCCCTGCAGAGGAAGCTCTTTTTACCCAGAGTTCATGACCATGTAGAGGAAGGTTTGAGTGTAAAGAAGATTTCAAGCAGTCA
The DNA here is from genome assembly GCF_027596085.1 of Anoplopoma fimbria. Taxonomy (NCBI): domain Eukaryota; kingdom Metazoa; phylum Chordata; class Actinopteri; order Perciformes; family Anoplopomatidae; genus Anoplopoma; species Anoplopoma fimbria. Next base: position 22,198 of record NW_026553227.1, on the reverse strand, counting down.
TCTCAACAGTGGTGGTCTTTATGGACAGTTGTAGCATGAGTAGCATGTAAATCCAATAACAGGATGAAGTTAGTGGTTCTATGTGGTCTGAGGTTTCCTCTCTGATCTACAGCATATTCAGTTCATCCACTCATTACAGCCTCATTGCTATTTAATATTTACCATCAAATATTCATTTAAAGTTCACAAGGGCTGCTGGAGAATTTATGTATGTCTGATCTTGATAGTGAGAGTCAAAGTAATAATAATACAATTATTTTGTACCAATTTTATTCTCCTCTGACTTGATCTCTTATATTATCCTGACAAACTAACAAACACAAACGTAGAGAACGTGTTTGTTATTCACCATAAAATGACGGATGACCCAGTCTGACCTCATCTTCTCTAAGCAGAGAGGTGGAGGTACAAAGATGGAAACTATGGAAGTAACTTGGACGTGAGTGTTAGCAGTGGTGATTATCAAGTATTGTTGCTCCAGACCTTCTCTGATCCTGGATCAGTCAATATATTGTGGACTGTATGGTCAGTAAGTCGCACTGCAACATGTATGAGTTACCATTCAATGCATTTATATTTTCTCTTATGTTTTATCTCTCAGTGTTCTGACTCTGCATCACATATTTAGAGACATTGTCTATATCAATTTCACATTAGAGTGAATGGAGGCAGGGGGATGTTTGAAAGCTCCCATAAGGGCTGTTTATCTCTCTCACTGCTGATGGAGCTCTTTCTATATTGGAGGAGACAGTATCCCTCCTCTTCTGCAGAGTAGTAGTAGTAGTAGTAGTAGTAGTAGTAATAATAGTAATAGTAGTAGGGTGTGAGAGGGGTGTGCATGTGTGTGAAAAGCACAGTTGAGTAGTTTTGACACCTGGGCAGCTGTTTTTTGAGAAATGAACAGTCTGGTAAATCTAGTTATCAGCTCCAGTGTGAAAGTACATGTTATCTTTCTCACTAAAGACGGTGAAGATAAGAAGAAGACAGGATTCATTTTCAAAGCATTTCAAACTTTGTAAGGTCTGCACAGTGTGCATTTCCATACTCTTGAGGCAAAACTAGGATCATTTTAAAATATGAAAGCCTTAGATTTACACTTTCTTCTATGTAAAAACCAAATCATTAAAAAAAATTATAATAATATTACCTAGAGAGCATATTTATGTCTCTCTCTTCCCCTCCCTCTATACAATAGGATTTACTTCCATCTATGCAGTAGTGACATAAAGTGATTTAAGCTACCTGTTGAAACCAACACATCTATTTAAATCAAAGTCTCTTAAAACACAAAAAATAAATATTACAGAAACCTTTTTATAAAACTATTTTCATTTCTGCATGACACAAAAATGTAAAATTGAAAAGAATGAAAGAAAGGATGAATCCTATTTTATACCAAAATTGGTAAAGGCAGTCATGCTATTAGTGAATGAGTGAGTTTGTGTTTGTGTGTGTGTGTGTGTGTGTGTGTGTGTGTGTGTGTGTGTGTGTGTGTGTGTGTGTGTGTGTGTGTGTGTGTGTGTGTGTGTGTGTGTGTGTGTGCTCTGAGCCTTTCATTAAAGTATTTATATGAGTGCTGATATAAATCAGTTAAACACTGTGATTTGAGCTTTGAAATATTCATGATGCAATTTGTAAAACTCCCTGATGTGACTATAATTTATTTCAAGTATGTAAGATGTGTTATGATGCTGTCTGAACCCACTTCAGTCCCAGCAGTGTTTCAGTAATGTGTAATGTCAGAGTGAGGTGTAGAGGCCTTCTGATGACTGTTTGTCTGCTGGCTGCTGTTTGAAATGACAGTGAAGTGTCTCTGCAATCCATTCAGTCCATAATAAGTCCTCTCTCATTCACTAAAACCTCCACAGGGAACTTTTTGAAGGACACATATTAAAGTGGAACAAGCTTCAATCACGATTATTTTATAAGATGAAATATACATATAAAAAAACATTTCTTAACTTCTCTTTAATTCATGTGTGACACATTTACGTTTGCTGTTCTCTGTACTTCAGCTCCATCTTCTTCATCCAGCATGCTGAAGATATAACAGGGAGCACAATAATCCCCTGTGTGTGTTCACTGAGCTGAGCCAGTGTTAATGCTTTAAGAGTCACCACACACTCAACAGAGTAAAACCAGCAGGCAGAGGGCTGGTGAGGTGGAAGCAGAGTGTAACAGAAGCCAGTGTAGGAGGAACAAGTGTAACAGGTCATCTCAACAGAGCGCCTTGTTGTGAGAATGGATTGTGTTTGATGTGTAGTCATCAGTGCAGACTGACATCATATAAACCTGAGTCCTTCCTGAATGAACACTGCAGTTCAGACAGAAACACTCGTCAAGGGAAGCCACTTGGACTGACTGATTTATATATTTTGAATGGAAGTTAGTGTTACAAGAGTTTTCATAAGAAACAGAAACACTTTATGTTGTTTAACAGAAGACAGAATCCATGGAGATCAGAACCTGGATCTTCACTTTAACAGTCTATGTCCATCATTACTTTTAGATGAATACAAATTTGTGGAGATTGTGCCAGACAGCCATCTGTCCAAATGACCCAGCTGGTCTAAAATATTTTGCTCTGTTAAACTGTTCTGGCTGTTTCATATTTATTATGCCAGACTGTCACTGGCTGTGTGTCTGCATAGAAAGACTCAAGAGGTGAGGAGACAGAGGAAGTGATGATTACTAAAATGTTTTGGCTCGTTCATCCCGAGGTTGAGGTTAAAGTGTACCTTCCAAAATGTAGCTAACAGCAGCTATAAAAACATTAAAAATTGCATTAGAAGTTGTTTTTTTCTTAAGGATTCGACTTCAGTGAGAAGGAGATACATAAAAAACATATATATTTCTGTTTTTGCAACAAACAAAAAAATCTCTCAAGAATTGGGCCAAAGCAAAAAAAAAAAAAAAAAAGTCGTAGGAGGTGTGTTGTTCTTCTCTGGATAAATAGGCTGCAGGGAGCAGGTCCATCAATTAACCTACAGGCTCATATCATGTTGGCCTTTACTCTCCAGAAGGCTGATTGAGGTTTTCTGTCTGGTATTTTCCAGATCATCTGGGTAAAGTGATCGTTACTTCAATACATGTTTGATAAGCTCTGATAGGCCAGCAGAGTGACTCATGATTGCAGCTGAATTCATGTGTTTGTTCGTGTCATGCCAGCGAGACAACATTACTGTGCTGAGGAAAAGTTATTTCCGGTTTAGTCATTCTCTCCTTTGTGGCCAGAGTTTTCCACCAGCCACCATCACAACATCTTCCTAATGTTATCCAATGAGAAATACGCTGCATAATTGGATTTATTGTCCCCTGATTGTCTCTTATCAAACAGTGATGAACAGGTTGATGTGATGCAGCCTCTTGCTGTGTCTCTGTGTTTAACAGCAGAAACCTGGTTGAGGCAGAGCTGCTGTGTCTTTAGTCTGAGATGACTTTCATCTTGGTGGGTTTCCTGCTGTGCTGTGTTTTGTTTGTGTCTGCAGTCTCTAGTCCAGCTCCCTGCCTGTTGCTGCTTCACAGTTCTGACACTCAGCAGTGAAACAGGCTCAGTCTGTCTGTTTGGTTTGACTGTAGAGATGGATGTTCATATGGAGACACATGCTGATGGTGTTAGTGACTGTGAGGCTGCAGTCTGTTCCTAAATGTACTGAGAGGCTGCTAATGTGTTCAGACATTAGACTGGAGTGATATGTGAATAATATAAATATGCATCACTATCTGCAGTACAGAGCAGTATGTACTCTATTTAAACCAGGTGTGATTATTGTCTCATTTGCATAATTAGACTGCACTACTGATCATCACAAGCTTCATCTGAGGTCAGACAGTAAACTCTCTTTACTGGCAGAAAGTATCCATTGTTGTTTCTGACTGTTATTCTTCCTGTAAGATGAAAATATTATTATTCAGTCCACAGACACACATTGCTCCAGCAGCACTTCATTGATTGAAGCTTCTGTGGTTAAAAACTGTCAGGATTCCACTAAATACAGAATAGATGCATGCTGGGAGATTATTTTGTGGGTTTCGAAAGAGAACAAATCCATCCATCTATCTGTCAATCCAAAGTTATTAGTATAGATTCAATTATAACAGAAGAATTAAAAGCTTTCTGAGGGGAAGAATGTCAGATGTAGCAAATAAAATGTTATCAGCTAGCACTGCATTTGGTTTATCATTTAATTTGAGTGTCACAGTGGTTGATGTAGATAGAAATCTGCAGGTTTGTGATTATGCGTCTCTCATACATATTTGTCCTCGAGGGTGTTTTGTCAGTTTCAGGACCAGCTATAGGTGATGCTGCTTTGTTAAATTACTTGGAACGACTAAGAACTGTGATCACTGCTGCTCTCTTTTCCTCTTTGAACCTGTCAGTGCTGACTGATGCTCTAGAGCCAGGCAGCAATTAGTCTGTCCTCATGAGCCTGCAGGTTCAGTTTTAGCTTTTGTGAGACTCTAATAGATCACAGAGGTTTCCATGTGTCATGTATCCCAAAAATAAGTTTCTGTTCCAGCTACAGACCAAGCAGGTGATCATTTATTTGTTCTCCTTTACTGCTTGAAGGTGTGATCATCAGTGTCATCTGTAAAAAAACACACAATCACTACAAAGAATAAGAGAACATCACAAACTTTAAATTTAAAGTGATCTTGTTGTCCCTGAGGTGGTCTTCAGCACAGACACACAGACACTTCTACATGCTGAGAACTCCTGTGGTGTTTGAGACAAACTGATTGTTTTCTGCGTCTTCACAGTTGTTCTCTCTGCTGCTCTGTGCTGTGTGATTGATGGAGCAATTAGTCCATGAAATGGTCCAACATTACATCTTCCCCCTGGGCTTCATGTCCGGCTCTTCAGTGGAGCAGACCTTTATGATCATCGTTATACAGCCACACACTGTTTGAATCATCAAACACATAATCCAACACATCAGAGAACTTCTTGTGTGTAGAGGCTAGTTTTATCCTTCTTTATAGAGGTACAGTACTGATATATCTGAGGGCTAGTTTAGTGACAAACTGTCTTCCATGAATTGTTGACGGAGGACATGTTCGGTTCTGGACCATAACATCTTAAAACCATAATACAGTAGTGATGATGTCCTGTTATTCAAAATAAAAACACTTTCCAGGTTCAAAGGTTGTGAAGTTACTGATAATTCTGCTTCTACAGTATTCTTTTCAAAAATATATTTAAACTTTGAAGCCACATATAAGATGTTTTCGACTCGCATTGTGAATTCACTTCACACACTGCCTGCATGAGTGCAGATGTGAGGACACACACTTATAAATGCACGCTTACATAAACATTTACTCCTCATCAAGTGCATCCAGCTGTTCAGTGGGTGGTAGGAAGGAGCTTTTAGCGATCATGTAAAGCAGGAGCATCTGTTCCTGTCACAGACTTCAGGAAACAGCAGAGCAAAGAGAAGAGCCGGCCTTAACTCCCTGCAGACTGACAGCTCCATGAGAGTCACAAAGCACAAAGCTCTCATGTGTAGATATTATGGAGGTATTATATTTTAAGAAAAATCACTCTGACAGAGCAAACACATGAAAAGCAACAGTACATTCTGATGTCTAAAGCTATTGTATATATAATCATAATGTATTAGAGAATGATGGGTTGAGGTCAGTATTCAACATGTGAGGCCTTTAATGTCATGAAGGTCTTGTCTTCCTAGAGAGAACTTTAAATGAGCCACACTGAATGCTTCATTTGGTTTGAGGTCCTCTTAGCCTTTAGATTAAGTGTTAATTAGAGGAGAAATGAAGTGTGGCAGAGAGATTAGAATAATCTCCTCCTCCAGGTGTCTCCACCTCCACTGCACAGGCAGTAATCTCACCAAATGCTAATGTATCTCAATGAATATTCATCTGAATCCAATTGCATTCAAGTCTGTTTGTATTTCTCTCCATGCTGACCCATAAATATTTAAACGTTCATTTATAGTCCTTGAAACTAAATTGTCAGCCTGTGTTTTGGAAATATATAAAAGAGAAGTGGGGCCATTTCTACATGTTGCAGATCTCTCTTGATATTTTGCAGGTTAACGTGGTCAGGATTATAGATTGAGAAGAAGGAGAGGGAGAAAGATGCATTGAGAGACAAATGGGACAAGTCAGCATCCTGAGGGAAATAAATGAAGGCCTGAGTAACTCCTCTTGACAGAGATTTATCTCTGCACTTCAGAGGCTTAAAGTCTGAATTGATTTTCTTGAATCCATTTTCCAGAAGAAAGAATCGTTACACTAAATAAATTCCTAAAGTACATGACACCATCTATGATCTGACCACATACCTCCATGGAGAACATGATAGACCCTCTGCTTAATGCTCCTGGTTGGGTGAACTCTGGGGAACAACTCACTCTCTCATCACTGAAGCATGTTTGTTCTTAAAACTCTTAAACACAATAATTAAGTTGAGTTACAAAATATCTTTTTTTTTTTACTCTGCCTTCGAAATATTTGAAGACTCATCATCAACACATTTGTGCAAATCTAGTTTCTAAGTCAATAAAGTCTGACTCATGATGAAGCTTTCATGGAGAAGAATACATTTTATTTCAGCGTAATGGTTCTGGAGTTTCTTCAAAGCTGCTCCCTTCTGAGTAAATATTTAAATTAAAGTGAATGAAGATGAATTGTGGATACTTCAGGGTCACAAGAAGAGAAACTAAATACATCCTCATCCATCTTTTGCTCGTTTGTTGCTTGTTCTATTCAAGGTTGGGAGGATGTGCAAGAAAGTGAAAGTTTCATGTAAATATGTTATTGTGAGTAAAAAGTTTAAATGTTTTTGGGGAAAAACGTGACTCTGCTGCTGTTGCATTAAGAATAGACGTGTTAGTTTATGCAGGGTGACAACACACTTTTGATAATTTCACTGATCACTTGTTGCTGCGACAAATAGGCAGTGAGACAAATGAAACTGTGATGAACTGAAAGAAACAAAATGTAACGTGTGTTAATTCAATCACGATAATTAGAGTTGAATACATAATGAAAATGTTTATATGCAGGATTAAATAAGTGATTAAAGACTCTCATATTTGATGAGATATTATCCATAGTTGACACGCTTAGATATACTTCAGCCCATAAAACATATATAATTCTTACCCCTCAGTTCTGACTTACGTTCTGCTTTCAGTCATGTAGGATGAAGATGTTTTTCAATGCTGAACATCATTCAACTCTCTGATATTTTGTCTTTTTCTTTAGAGATGGCATCTCATAAAATCCATCCATTTTCATCCTTATCTCTGTATGTTTAAACATTTATCACACTTTCATCTTTTAAAGTCTCACAGTCAGATTGTGATAGTGAGTCTTTTTACTCTTAAATGTCAACCCTTTAAGCTATAGAGAAAGTTATCAATATCAGCACTGCGCTACATTACGTTCATTTCTCTGGTCTCTGTGGACAAGTGAAATGTCATCAGATGTGACAAATGCAGTGTGACTCCTGCTGCAGGGTGTGAGGCAGAGAAGAACCAATACAACACTCTGACAGCTCCTCTGTAGCTGTAAACCTGTAAAAAGGAAGAGAGTCCGTTCAAATATCACAGAGCAGTGGAGACAGACAGCAGCAGGACCTCCACTGTAGGACAACATCTCCATTTAGAAAAGGATAAAGCATGAAGTCTGTACAGACTGTAGACTGTGATGTGTGTAAATCATCAGTGAGATGAGGAAAAAAAATGTGGCCTTTGAATATATTAGTTTATATTAATATGGAAGAAATGTGATGCCAACTGAAGACAACACATTCTTTGGATTGGGTTTACATTGTTTTAAATAAATTAAATGTCCTTTTGAGACTACATTCAAGAACGGCATCATTTTACAAATATTTTACAATCTTCAACACATCAGATGAGTTTGACTGTCAATGAACTATTACTCTGGAAATATAACTCATTATTTTTGAACTGCAATCATAATGAAAATATATTCCAATCAGACTGAGAATGTTCTGATTCATTTGTATGGAATGGAAGGCTTTATTCACTATTTGTTTTCATTCATTTTGTAACAGGTACCTCAGCATGGATAGAGGTTGTGAAATCATGTTTGAGAAATATGAGGCTCAGTTCAGTTCTCTGTCACAGTTCACCAGGTTCACCAGCTCCCTCTTTGCTGTCAGCTTTCAGATGGAACAGGTTCCATAGATCTGATGGAGAAAGTACCGTAGTGGATTAGAACAAGTGTTGGTGTGACATGGCTGACATATTGTAGCTGTCCATGCTGCTGTTATTTCCTACATCAGACTGTAATAGTTTAGTTCATGATGTTGTAATTCTTGGATTATAATCGTGTGTGTCAGCCGCTCTGACAGTGAGGTCTTGGTTTTTCTTTTTGTCATCATCACAGGAGGCTGGTGGAAGCTAAGAACTGGATCCTTCTTATTGAACAATTACAGTCAGTTTGTCACTCTGACAGTTTAAAGACTGCTTTTGGCAGCAGATGGATGTCAAATGATTCTGTTGACATAAAGACATTTTAATGCAATCTGTCTTTTTCATGCAGTCATAATGTGTTCATCATAAGACAAAGATTCAATAATGAAACATCTGATCTGAAACGACACAATTAACCGCAATTAATTCACTTTTAGCTTCATGTTTGATCATGTCAGTTTGTTAGCAGGCTGCTTGAATGTTTCTTCTGTGAGTACAAACTACAGCGTGTTGTGATCACACACTAACTGTCCCACTGTAACTGATCTCAGATCATCTTGTTCAGGTAGACTCAGGTCTTGTTTCTTGGTCCAAACTCAAGTTCGAAAAATATACATTTCTTTTACATTTCACTCTGTCCCTTCTTTCCTCTCTGCCAAAGTTCTGATTTATTAAGTGAACATCTTTCCACAGCACAGTTATGATAGTTGGTGTCTCCAGCATTGGCCTCCAGAATGACCTTTGACCTCATTAGAAAGTTTGGAGCTAAAGCATTCTCAACAAACTCTCTTCATTTCCTCTGAGCTCCTCAGGCTGCTGTGCTGTAGGACTCGTTCAGACTAACTGATACAGACAGCTCTACTATGGCTCTGGTTTATCTGCTAAATAAAGCCGACAGATGAATACAGTGTGAGAATAATACGGCTGAAGGGAAATAATGTTTTATAGTTATAAAAGCATGGTTTATCTTGTTACAAGGACACAGTGCCAGAAGCAAATTATGTTTGACTTAAAGTTTAATAAAGCATGTGGAAATAACTATTGTGCTGACATTAGCAGCACTTTATGAAAATTCTAATCCTATTGGTCTATCATTATTAAAGGTTTATTAAAACTGGAGCCTGAGTTCAGTCCAATGAACTCTATAAATGGACTTTATTTGTGATCAGAGTTTGTAAAACGTTCTCTTTACAGCTGCAAAAATACAAGGTTAGTATAAATGTGACTACAGAGGCAGCAGAATAACCAGACAGGACTTTATGAACAACATTGTTAATGCCTTGGGTGTGTAGCCTTGTTTGGATCCGATCATTCTTCAGGTTTATGAGTCCATCCTCTGCTCTGCTCCCTGGAGCTCCTTCAGCCTCCCTTCAGCCTCCAGCAGTCAGCTGAGTTCTGCTCCTCAAAGCAGCTCAGTCTGTGGATGAACACAAAGGTTGAGACACACATAATATTTATTCATACACTCAGAATATTATGTGCATACATTACATTCTGAGTGTATGAAGTCTACACACACACACACACACACACACACACACACACACACACACACACACACACACACACACACACACACACACACACACACACACACACACTTGTAAACTGCACATCACACAGAAGTGTACACTTAGTAAACTGTAGACTCACTAACATATAGAGAATGAGGGAAGATGATTCTGTTCAGTTTATCTCTGACTGATGATTCTGATGGATTTCATTTGGAGTCTGGTATGTAAAGTATCATATTTTACTTTTAATATGTTGCTGCCTTCTCTGAATATGAGTTGTGGACCGTTATTTGAAACCATGCTGTTTATTTTAATCAGCCACTCTAAAACTTAGAGAAAGGCATCTCAGTCTGTTGGATGCTGCTGGACTTCTGCTGTTAATATCAGTGTGAGGAATAACATGATGTGGTACTCTGTGAGGGGAATGTGAACATTGATAAAAGTATAACACAGAGGAAAAGTCTAAAAGAATAAGTCAAGTTTAGATGAGATATATGTTTTAGTAACACATGCTGAAGTCAGTGAGGTGTTCTCTCTCACACAGTCTTTCTCTCTCTGTCGCTCTGTTTGTTCTGGCTTCTTAAACAAAGCTTGATAAGCAGTGGAAGTTATTTGTATGGTAATTCAGCATAGAAACACATCACACATCCTTAGGATTCAGTAGAATGGAAATGAGATGCTCTGTGACTCCAGATGAGCGTGAGCGTGTGTGTGTATGTACACATGTGATTGATCTAAATTCACATTTTACTTACAGAGAGGGCAGTGTAGCGGTTGAAGACCTGATAAAGAGATGGTCAGAGGAGAAGTGGTGGAGAGATTGGACAGGGAAAGAAATAAAAGGATATGTGAAGAAAAATAAAGAACCAAAGGAAATAAGAAGATAAAATCAGATTTATTAGAAGCTCTGATGGATTATATGTATTTAGAGCGGCTTTAAATGAATATTTCTACTTCAATTCCAACGGGGAGAACGATAAATCCATACTGCATCAGATATATTAAACTTTGACAACAGACCAAATTTATGTTAATTGAAAAAGGAATTTGCCGGTAATTTGAGGGTTTCATTGACACATCTGGTGGAATGATCACATGGTTGTCACGGTAATAAGTGGGCCTTTTACTCTTTATTCAGAGAGCTAAATGATTTTAATATCACAGACTGACTTCTAGACTTCTGTGAGTGTTGACGTAATGTTGGCAGGTGGATAAAGCTCAATGCTGATAGACAGAGGCAGCTGGATTCCCTCTCCACCTGTGACACATATAGCTGACACTTCATATTTGGTCTAGTTTTGATAACGACAAACGCTGTTGTGTTCCACTGGTGATTGTTGTTCACCTCCATTTCTGTCAGTAAGATATATGAACAGAATCCTCCAATGCTGTGGCCTTATTCTCTTTCCCTAACCTCCATGTAACTAGGACAACTTATAAAGATTTCCCACATTATCAAGTTCACAAACAATTGGGCTCAGTTTACCGGAATAATCCAACATTTTAGACATTATGATTAACTTAAAGTGTTGTGAATAATGGAATGCTTTTTGCTTTTTGTTGTTGGCTCAGTATTTGATCTATCTACTCAGCCATGTGAATGCTTTTGCTCATGCTCAGTTAAATCTCTTCTTCTACTGTTTGTGAACTTCAACATGACCTCTGTGTCGTCATCATGGTTTCTGTGTGGAGGATGGAGGCACCGTCACATTGTGCTAGTTGTAGAAAACATGACATGAAGAGCAGAGACAAGATAGTAGTTCATGTTTTCTTTGTCATCTTCCATTTGCTTCTTCAGTTTGGAGGATTGCTGACCTTTTTCTTGTTTCTTTTTTTCATAAACTCTTCATACATTTGAATGATATTTTTATGATTATTCTATCCAACCCCTTCTGGTCTCTCAGAGGTAATTATGCCACCAGTTACTCTTGCTAATGCAATCTGTTTAACACCAAAAGGCCAGTTGCATTCTGCCGTTTAGATGGATGCTTTTTGCAATACTTATCACTGAAATATGCATTATGTTGGTGCAACTTTTCAGAGGCTCATGTTTCTTATCACAAGGAGAAAAGCACTTCAAGAGTCTGTGATATCCATTAAGAACTGACAGTGCTGCTGTCAGATAGGTTTGGTAAATGTTGATCTGATGGTTTCTAAAATCTCTTCAGGATGTGAAATAAATACATGAACTTGACTTCACTGAATGAGAAACTTCACTGTAGCTCAGTTCTTGTGTGATCAGAGGTTTCCTCTTCAGCCATATTATTATATTATATATCATATAATAGAGAGAAAGCACCCATTAAAAAGTCACATTAATGTTTAAAATACATTATGAAATATTTACACTCTAAAGGTAGGGAGGATCTCAAGGACGAGCTGCTGGAAAAATAATGGATATTCATGATCATCTTATGATAAATCAATATAATATTAATGTTTGTGGATTATCAGAGTATTCATTTCAGACAGATTAGTTTGAAAATCCTGCTTTAGACAAGAAAACCTTGTTTCGACCCCACAGCTGTAAAAGTGATCTTCTTATAAAAGAAAACATGTTTTGACCCCAAAGCTAGAGAAAATATCTTGTTTTAATCAATAACATGTAGACCATGCAGTGTGCAGAACAACACTGTGTCAGACATCCTCTGCTGCCATCAGTCTCCAGTTTACACTGTGTTGTATGATATGATGACACTCATAACCGTTACATGTGAGAAATACTGTATGAGAAGGCAGATTTTATTCATTTAAATGACTCATGGAAAATGTGTCCAGATGTCCAGCAAGAACAAATTAAAAGTTCAAACTCTTACTGTATTAAATATACTTACATGTGTGGATAGATAATAAGTGATATACTTACATTCCACATGTTGACATTCAGTACAGACTGGTCTCTGTATTCTCTCTCACTCTGCTGTTGTGAAGAATGGTCTCCATCAGTGATATCTGGCTCTCTCTGTGTGAAATTAAACACCAATCCAATTTATTTCTGCTCTGTTGACATCTGTGAGTCCAGCAGCAACAACAGCCTCCTACACAGTTCAACACTCTGACTAAATGTGTCTCTGCACTGAGACATCGGTCCAATGAAATTTAAATGTCATGGTTGTCCAGATCTGTAGGTTACCGACACACACAGAGAGTGTTTGTGTTTACTCAGCTTCATCTGTGTGTGTGTGTTCCTCTCTGTTACTGTGTCTAAAAGGAGGTGTGAGTGTCGTCTCTGCTGTGACAGAGTTCATTGTTGGTGCTGATGCAAAGTGGACAAAAATGGACTCAGCTACTGAATTAGAGTTTCAGTTTTAGGAAAAGGTGATGAGTCATGGTACTGTTGAATGAGTGTGCACATGACTTTACCTCACAGTCCACAATGAGCCGTCTCTCTTACTGAAACCTCCAAATACAATGTAAATATTTAAGAAGAGCTTAGTTTCATCATTCAATGAATCAGAATGAACCATCAGAGCCTCTCTGTACTGGAGCTACCTGAGGAAACCAAAACCCTTATTAGATAATATCTCATGCTCATAATATATGATCCTCTGTGTGAATGTTTCACAGTTAGGTAAATGTGAAATCTAACACTTTGCAGGTAAAATAAAACTTCTCAGAGACAAATAGATCTCACACTGTGTGAAGATTTCACACCACAGGTTCATGGTGACATAACAGGAAGACATTCACTGACATTTTACAGCGTGTTACTTTAAAACACAGAGGTTTTTTATTCAAACAGAAATGCTCTAATGAATGTTTTAATCAAAAATAATTGAGTTTATTGTCTGTGGTTAGTGACTTCATGGTTCTCTGTATCTGTTCTTCATTTAGTCTTTTATACAAATGAAGTCAGAGGGATCAAACAAGTATGTTTCTGATGAATAACGAAAACACACGTGTGAGGAGGTCAGTGAACATTAACATATTCACATGTATTCAAACATGACATAATGCAGGACTCCTTGTCTGCACCAGTTCCTTCACATCTGTCTGTTTATAGAGGAGCAGAGCTGTTTCTGTCCTGCATGTCTTCACACCTGTCTGATCTCATTAGATCACTGATAGACTCTGAAGCCCAGCAGGTGGTGAGCTGATGACCGTTCATAATGGAGAAAATGAACATTTAACTAGCTGATAATAGAAATTAGATTGACTTTTACCTCCATTAAGGGAGCCTTCAGACTCTGTGGGGCCCTTAGGTGTATTTGCAGTTTGGACTTACATGGTTTCACTTGAATACAGCGGAGCCCTCCTAATATAATGAACTGGATCTTATGTAGACCAGGTCCCTGCAGTCCTCAGTCTAAATGAAGACCACATCCTCACATGAGGTGAACTGTGAGACACTGTGAAGTCAGTGTCTCCTCTCTTGGTCAACCAGAGAGATGATGTGTCTCCTCAGTGTCCATCCCTCTAATATCTTTACATTTTATCTTATAGCTGATCATAAAATGTATTTGTAATCATACATGTTGAATTTATATGTAGATTATATTTCCAGATGGGCAAATTTAAATGAAAATCCATTTTTCTTCCTTTAATCTTATCTTAATCAAAATCATTCATCAATCATTTAATATATATATGTTTCTAATCTGTTTGCGCAGATGGGATATAATAATTAGTGTAGTTAATTTAATGACTACAGATAAGATGTGAGGGAAGTAAAGTAAAACCATTAATGGGTTTTGCTCAAAAGATGCAAATAAATTTAAATTAATTCATATTAATCTCTCACTGTTATTGTGTTTGGTTACAAACAGCTCTGTAGAATAATACAGACATTTAATCCTGCCTCTGGGAAATATGTCAGTAAAAGGGTGGAGAGGGCAAACAGAGCTCATTAATGAGATTAGAGTATGATCGGGGTTGTAACAGTGTTAAGCGTCTGTGACATCAGAAAACTACAAATGATGTTTCTCTCCATGTGCTCACATTGGGGAGTGACTCCATGTCTTACAGTGACAATAGCATAATTAACAGAAGTGTAAAATAAGTGATGAGGTCAGAACAGGTTAACCTGGAGGTTAGTTCATAAACTGTGTGACTGACTGACTGATCAAACTGCTGCTCTCTGTTTTAACATTGTCATTGTGTCCACAGACGTCAGCAGTTTGAGAATAAATGTTCTTTTCAAGCCGACAGCATCACTGAGTAAAAAGTTTGAATTAAAGCAGATGATTGATGGCGGTACATTCTGCTCTGATTGAATTATAAATAGTGCTTTCTAATATTCACAGTATTGTGTGTGCAGGCGAACAGAAAATGTAATAACCTTTTGATGAGTGAGCCTTTTTTTTCATAAATGAACACTGACTGATACATATTTGTCCCTCAGGAGTTTCTCTGAGTCTGTTTAAAACACAATTAGACTTTATGCAGAATTTATTTTTATTTTTATTTTTTAGTGTTCATCTGATTTGACATCTGACTTTCTTGAATCCATGGAAAGAAGCTGGGATGTTTAAATAAAATTATATTTCAAATCTAAAGTAAAGCGAATGGCAGATTTGAGGGTAGACATAAATAAATAGCATGTCAAATGTCTGATTTTAGTATTGATAAAACAAGAAAGAAAAGAAAATAATGTTAACAATTTTTTTCTCGAATATATTAAAACTGTTATTTCCCACAACTGAATTACTCGTTGCCAACAGTTGTCTGAGGAACATTTCTCTGATCGACGTATGAAATCTGTTGCATGGAGCCATGAGTCAGAACAGATTTCATGAGCTTTTTGCGTACTGATCCCTCTGTATGTAAATGAATGAGGTGGGTTCATGCTGCCGATTACTGAGGGGCATGTAAAGTCTTTCCAGTCTAAGGATAACAAACGCACATATTTTACATGTGTATCATTAATGTAAAGCAGTACATTTACACCGCATTGATTCATTTCTCTGATTGATACAGCAAACTTTATTTTCCATCATATTTATATGATGAGCACACTAAACCTTTGTGTTGTTTCTGCCTTTTCTTTGCCGCTGGCACATTATAATGAAATCACTCTCCTCTGAGTCTCAAATACAAATGAAATTTGAAACCAGACATGGAATTCCCACACATTCTACCTGTGAGGTCTCATGTGTTAAGAAAGTAAAAAAGAAAAAGAAATGATCATGGACACAGAATGTAATGGAAAAAATCTCAGCACCCAAGTTTCTTTTTTTACTATTGATCAGTGTTTTCAGTCTGTGATTTCTTCCTGTCATAACTGATTAGTGAATGAGTGTTAGTTTAATGCCACCACCATCAACAACATGATCACAACGTTGTACTCCTGTATGTCCCCTAATTATCTCAGTGGCTGGTTAGGTGTCTTTATATGAGTATGAGTGTTTGAGTGTGTACATGTGCAGATGCCACTTGTCTAAAACTGTTTAATATTTTATTTTTAAATCTAATGGTCTGATTTATAGCACAATGTTATTTTGCATTGATTCAACTTGTCGGAATCATCCAAGAGTGACGAGAGAGTAAGAGAGGAGAGACAAAGACAAGACATGCTGATGAGAAACAGGCAGAGAAAAGACAGTCAGTCAGAGGAAAACTGTTTGTTTGCATGAGTTCTCTTCTGTCTACTTCTGTAATTAAATGTCAGCAGTAAGTTATGATGCTCTGCAGACTGTAAGTACATCAGCTCTAAATGAACTGCTGCAACACCAGCTGGACTCAAAGCAAAAGTCAGCTGAGTGAGAAAACAACATCAGGTCTTCAGAGTCAATGCTACAATCAGAAGTTCTCATTTAGTCAATTTGTGGAGTTCAAGTGTTTTTATTCTCACTATTAAACTTGTATTTATTATACATTAAGTTTAATTCAAGGTTCTGCAGGAATGAGTTATTTTATTGTTTGGGATCAGTATTGACTGATTCTGTTCATGACTATTTAGATTAGCAGAGAGGCTGGATAGAGATGAATCAGACAGTATATCCTCTTCATTGCACAACTGACCTTTTATTCTTTAGTTCATGTTCAAGTTTATGACATGTTATTGTCATGGAAACATGATTATTATCTGATGGAATTCAGCTTTCTCACTGGTCAGCAGTGAACAAATCAGAGCTCAACAGTTATGATTCCTGTCACCAGCTCTCATCATGTGACTCTCAGTGAATTGTTTAAATGTTTCCACTCGTTGGTTCTCAGTCTGCAGACGCTCCCATCTCTCTCTGGAATGGTGGATTTCTACCATCTTTCTTCTGCTGGCTTTTTTATGTGTTTCCATTGGAATGATTTGTCTAAGAAAACAACATAACATGCTGAACATTGACTTTGTGAGAAAAAATGAGGTTAGCTAAGGTCATATTAGAGCAGGCAGGATAATTGAATAGCTCTTTGTGATTGTTTGTCTGCTTTGTTTTACATTTTTATGATAATTTTCTTTATTTATATATTTATGTGGATTCTCTGATATCGTAATTAACAGTTATTGTGATTATTAACAGTTTTATGGTGAGGGTGTGTTCAAGAATATAAAAAAGACAGTTGATTTGATAGCACATGTCTCACAGTGTAATTGTTAAGAACTCTGCAGTTGTTTCACTGCTGCTCCCCAACCTGACTGAAGCTTGTAGTCTGACATTCCACTGTTCATCAGGGTAACATGGATGCCCTTTTCTAGAAGACTCAACCAATTAATTAGGACAAATTAAACTTTGTAGTTTTAATGAGTGATTTGTTTACTTCTTGAGTTCACAGTGAGAGACACAGAGACAGGGAGACAGCGAGGGGGAGACTGGTCGTCAGTGAGCTCTGTTTTCATTGGATCCTTAATGTCATCACATCTCCCTTAATGAGTCACACAGTCCCAAAGCACTAATGAGATGTTTTGAAGGCTGTGTTGGAGTGTTTAGATGAGGTAGAGCCCTCAGCTGTTAGAAAGAAAATGAAACCCTCACTGACACTTTCACTTTGATGAATAGAATTATGTTTCTGCTGCAAACGTCTCAGCTAATAATACACCAGCACAGCTATTTACAGTATATTGTGTTTTCATTTTAAACATTGTGTTTTGGTTTTGATGTTTCAGTGACACAAACATGGTGAAAGTTATGAATATTTGAGCAGAGATGTCAAAAAAGATGCAGAGACTCCTTGTTGTTCTTATTAGTAATTAATTGAAGATGTGCTGATATTCCCTTCATGGTCAGCTGAAAACAAGGCTGTTTATTATTGTTTCTTATATTTCTTATGTATTTGGGATATAATCAGTTTTCTTGTGACTGTGTAGAGATGTGTGACTTTACTAGAAGCTGCAGTTTGTGTTGGTGTTTCACTGTAGGGGACAGTTGTTGTAGAAGACTCATGTTTAACATATCGGCCTCATTTAGATACAAATCATGTTGAGTTAATGCTGATCAGTGTCACACCATGAATCAAATATCAGACTTAGAGATTCATCATCATGATGTTTCATCATCCACACACTCACACACACACTCAATTATTTCATTACAGCGGTTATTAATTGTGTCTGATGACACCAGGAGATTGGGGACAATCACTCGATAATCATCTAATCAACAGGCTTAAAAGGCCGCTCATCCAATCACAAGCTGTTTATTGACTCCATTATAACATTCACTTATAGGATGTGTATTGAATAACACGTGGGTGGAGTTAAGCAAGGAGGGATCCAGCTGAGTCACAGGAAAGTGTTTTAATGCTGCACCACTAATGCATCAGTGGAATCACTAATATCAGCTCACATGTTGAACTAAACCTGCAGATTGTTTTTCCTTTGGAGGTGTTCAATGCACAACTGACTGGTAGGAGTTGTTGAGGTAGAGCCAAGACACTTCATCTCCCATCTTACACTGGAGAACTCAAGGATCCCCCAGGAGGAGCTGGAAGAGATCCAGTCTACAGATAAGTGGTTAGAAGATGATTGGTTGGATCCTAGATACTGAGATCAGATTGAAACCCTTCTGGACGTCCCATCCTCTGTCCTCAGCAGCCAGGAGCTGTTTCCTGTGCAGTGTACCCTGACAGTCCTGCTGCAGTCCACTGAATGGAGAATAACCAAGAGGCCTCAGTGTGTTTGTGCTTCACTGTTCTTTATTTGCTAACAATGTTCAGAGAATCACTAGCAGCTCAGCTCTGGACATCTATAATACGATACATGCAGAGTCACCTGAAAGCAGCACAGCAGCATCACTGTCAATAGATAATTAATTACCTGGTTATGGATTTTAAACAGTTCTTCTTCTTCTCTTTTTCTCATCAAAGGGCAATTGTGAACCTCTTTCTCCTGTTTCTGAAGCACCTTAATGATGGCTTAATGCTGTGTTACATATGGAGAAGCACACAGACATGTGACATCACAGTGACCCTCTAACTGTTGCTTACTCTCTCTAAACTAATGACCAGAATGGCAGTCTGACCTTTCATGTTTACTTTTACCGTTTACCACAAAACACTGCAGCAGAATGGCTGTGATGGATGAGAGAGTGAGTTTCAGGAGGGCTGGAGGAAGTAATAAAGCTCTCTGCACCACAGTCTCTGTCACTGCCTACTTCACTGTTGGCCTGAGGAAACCTGCAGGCAGACATGTCACCTTTGTGAAACTGGGGTCGCCTTCTTTAAACCAGGCAGCAATGAGCCTCACATGGAGGATGTGACATGCAGGAGGGTCATGTTCTCCCTCAAGTCCACTGTACAGGCAGTCCAACCAACCAGTAGTAACCTTTACCCTCACATCATTAGTTACTCTCCAACAAAAAGCATTTAAGAGTTTATATCAAGTGTTTCTGAGGCCACAGCTTGTGATTTATATATTCATTTTATTTTGTCTCCATGTTTGTATGTTCATGGGCAGGATGACCAGAGCTATTAACCCAGTTTTACTGACTTTGAACTAGTGCACCAACTAGCAGATGAGGATATTGAATGAATGTTGGTCAATGGGAGATAAAGTGAGAAGTGTGTCAGTGTGGAGGGGAGGAGAGTTTGTAGTTTGTTTGAAAGGTTGAGAGCTGACCTTCGATCAGTCTTTAATATTGATAGAACAGCACAGAGCACTGACTAGACTCTGGGAGAATCAGACGACATTAACTGAAACCAAATGGCATTCAGTCTGTGATCTGAGACAGAAATGTCCACTTTTACAAAATCAACTGGAGAATAAAGTTCACAACAACCCCTTTGTGCAATCTCAAGTTAAACTAATTATTGTTAAAGGAAACGATAAGAGGACAAAGAGATCCTCTGGAAAACAACACAAGAGAAGATAAAGTGAAGGTGATGAAGAGAGGGAAACACTTCTGGTTCAATGATTCATTGCTTCCTGTCTGCTTTAGTAGTTGAATGTCAGCATTAATAAAGCTCTGCAGACTGGAAATAGCTCAACCCAAAAAGGTGTGGTGGTAATGGAGTGGTAACAAAAGAACCACAGTGATCGATCAGCTGCTCTGTTGGACGTTATCAGGAAATCACTTTCATTACAAACTCAGCATCAGGTCTGCTGGAAACAGAAGGGACCAACTTGTCAGCTAGAGGAGTTAAAGCCTCTCTGATCTAGTTTGAATCCTGACACACACTGTAGCTGTCAGTCCAATATGTGACAACATGGCTCACTGAAATCTGCTGATTTCAGATCAGTCAGAGAGCAGTGTGTAGAGGGAGTATGCAGCAGTGAAATGAGTGTTAACAAGCTCCATCTGCCGTCAGTCATCATGGTCTTCATCTGCTTCTCAGTAAACTCAGAGAAAGATCCACTGCTGCTGAATGGAACATACTGACATGTGAGTCTAGTAGCTGACTGCCAGGTCCACATGGAGAGCTTCATGCTGTGGAGGCCGACATCTGTGTGAACAACAGCTGGTTCAATGTCAACAATGATTCAACCAAGATCAACACTATTAATGTTGTCTTCTTCCAGCACTGGTCCTATTGGAAGAGAGTGTTTAGCGGCCCACGATCAGCGTCTCATCCATCCAACATTTACATTTATTACCTTGACTGAGCTGAAGTGTCTTTCATGTTAATAATCCACCCTGCTACTTATTTCCCTCAGTAAGTGTTCAGAGTATCACTGTAGTCACACAGGTACAGTAGCTCACTGCTCCACTCTGTCATCCTCTAACAAGGCCAGCTGAGAGGCTTTATGAAAGGCAACTCAGTGGAGGAAATAACCTGCAGGGAGAATGTGCATTCATTTATCCTTTTACATCTCCCAAATAATATGTTTTAGCTCCCAGATCTGGACATCCAGGTTCCCCCTTCATTTATGTCCACTGTGTAATGCAGCCAGACAACCATCTGTTCAGTTACCCAGCTGGATTCAAACCTTTGACCCTGTGATGTGTTTCTGGCTGTTGCATATTTCATAGGTCAGACTCTGGCTGGCTGGAAGTCAACACACACAGTCCAACACTGAAGGAGAGTAAAGCAGCATCAGTGATAACAGAGTCCTTGTCTTCCTCTCCTGGCTGCAGCTTTAAACAGATGAAGTGTTGTAGAGACTGAGCTCCAGTGAGTCAGACATCTTTTATCTGTCAGAGATTCAGCCTCACAGGAACACGTGAAGAAAAGACTTCAGGAGGGATTCAATGGTATTCCATCACATGCACATCCAGAATGAATAATCATACAGATTGTAATGTTTTGGGGGCATCTAGCACCTGACCTGGAGCTTGTAGTTTCAGTTACTCTAGCTTTGTGACTGGGTCAGAATGTATTTTTCTTTTGGTTTGTTTGTTTTGGTTTGTCGGTCAGGTATAGATTCAATGTTGTTGTAAATGCGGCTCTTCTTTATTTGCTGTATACTTTTGATGCACTTCTCATTTGAACAGATTGAAGAAGTGTTGAGGGTCCAGTTCATCTCCATCTCAACCTGCTGCCTCTATGTTTCTACGTATAAACAAAACAAATCCACAAGAGACCATAAAGTCCCACAGAGTCTTTATTACAAGGCTGGAAAGGAAGAACTTGTGTCATAGCACAGTGAACACAAATCATTTACAATGGTTCCTCAGTTTGGTATTTGAATATAAAGCAGAGTTTATTTCCTGAATCATGTAACCTGCTCTTTATGCACGCTGCAATGCTGTGTTATGTTTCAAAACTCTCCTCCACAAATATTTCATGAATCTGTTGTGCAAATAAGCAGAAATGCCAAAAGCACTATGGGCTTGACTTTTATGAATTCCCTAAATAACAGAGAAACTGTATCTGTTTAAACCCTCTGTGGATATGAACTAATCTCCACATGACACAAACTGGCATTTTGTTCATTGCTGTGCTGCAGTTGAGCCTCCCACTGTGAGTTCAGCTGGATATCAACACAGGAGAGTTTGACTTTGATATTTAACTGCAGACATCAATACTCAGAGGTGGAGCAGAAGCTTCATGTGTTGAGTTATAGTTTACATTTCTAAGAACAAAGTCAAAGAGGCGGTAACAATGACTCTCTCTCTTTTTTGTCTGTGTATTTACTGTTTTGCTCTGCAGCCTTTTTTCTCATGTGCCAAGTATTTCCCC